>NC_085868.1:52429472-52449472 GCF_034702125.1 Engraulis encrasicolus | reverse complement strand
GACATTATGCTACTAGAAAGCACTAGAAACTAGAAAGCCATTATGCGTGCTACTCCAATACGGTAATAGTGGTGGAGGTTGGGAATTTTGTATATATCGCTTAAAATATCGTGATATCAATATTTGCAGAAAGAAAATATTGTGATATTGATTTTTTCCAATATCGAGCAGCCCTACAGAGTTTGCATTGCATTATTGTAAGACATTGCAGGGAAGCGCGTGTAAAGCGCACCGACAATGTTTCGGCGTTATTGGGCATCCATGGCCGCTTCAAATATGCACAAACTCACAATGTCCATCATAGTGCTCCCCGTGACCTAAGTCAGCGTGGAGCGCACATTTTCATTATTGTGGTTTATTCTCTGCTTCTACGCTTAGGTCGTCCCTGAATGACAAAATTCTGGAGGATATTCTTTTCATCCGCTTGAATAAACAGTTTTGAATGTCGGCTGACTCATTTGCACTTCCGTCTTTCTTGGTTAACGTCAGTTAGGCCTATGGGGAGTAATCAGCTGACAGGAACGAAATTAACCGTTCCGGGAACAATATTTTTTGGTTCTAACCGGTTCGGGAACGTCAATTTATTGGTGGAACTCAGAACCGGAAACGTTATAATTCCGTTTCTGTTCGGAACGGAACGTTTGGAAAAAAATAACGGTTCAAAGCCCTGATCATTAGTAATATAATAATAATATAACATGGGTAGCCTCCGTTTTCTCATTCTCATAGTCTAGTGGCTAAAGTTGACTCAAACATTTTTTTGGACTTTGCAGGGTACAGAATGGTGAAAGGCTGCCTCCGAGCAGAGGGACACAAAGTCCAGTGGGAACGGGTGGCTCAGTCCATGCACCGGGTCGATGCTGACGGGGTGTTCCACAGAATGATGCAGCTTGGGTGCATTGTCAGAAGAACCTACTGTGTCCGCCGTCCATTGTCCTTGGTCCACATGGACACTAACCACAAGCTGATACGGTAAACTTCCTGAAGTGCCATCATCAGACACCATACCAAAGCACAATGTCACGGCACATTATAGGCCTACCCTAGATGGTTTCCAAATTCTAATTTAAAACCATATAGCCCATATTGAATAAATGTCAAAGCATTTAAACTAATGTGCATAGAAGCGACAAAATGTGAGTGATATATTAAACATTTATTCTATATTTGACTGAAGACAAGTTGAGGAATACATTTAGGAATAAAATGGTAACTAATGAGTTTTCGATTCGCAGTAAACATATTATCATGTGACTCCCTCTTGCTTTTCAGGTACAACATTGTGATATTCGGGGCAATCGACGGCTATTCTAGAAAGGTATGCTTTAAATTAAACACATCCATAAAATTCATAATACCAGGTGATGGGTCTGTGTTAGCCTAAAGAAAAAAACAAATGTCTGACAAAAAGGTTAGTTGGCAAGTATTTGTCTTCATCTGTGTCCATAGATCATGTACCTGGGGCCAGCAAACAACAACAGAGCGAGCACAGCTCTTACATTCTTTCTGGAAGCAGTGGAGAAATATGGTTGGCCTTCCAGGTGATTTGTGGTTCAGTAGAATGAACTGTGTTGTTCATGACATTGGGTCTTACTTTTTTTCCCCTTTGTCTGCTGATTCAGTATGCACACAATGTTCTAATGGGAGCTACTCTTGCACATTCTGTAGGGTCAGAGGTGATGAAGGTGTTGAAAATGTGGCAGTAGCTGAAGCTATGTTCAGCGTGAAAGGCACTGGAAGAGGTAGCTTCATAGCTGGAAAGAGCGTTCACAACCAAAGGTGAACTACAAGTTATGTCTGGCAGTTATCAAATCATTACCCACTAGTTATTTTTTTTAATCAATGTGTTCTCATACACTGAAAACACAATTGAAATTATGATTGCAGTAGTCATGAATTTGTTTTGTCTTCAATTTAGAATTGAGCGACTGTGGCGAGATGTCTGGGTCAGCGCCACTCAGCTGTTCTATGAGGTGCTTCACAGTCTTGAGGAAGACGGCCTGCTGGATTTGTCCAATGTTGTTCACCTGTTCTGTGCCCACCATATCTTCATCCCGCGTTTGGCCAACACCCTCCATACCTTTGTAGAGGCATGGGATAACCACCCTTTAAGGACTGAGGGTGGACTCACCCCCAACCAACTCTGGGTTTTGGGGCACATGACTGATGTGGAAGCTGAAGAATCTGAGGTTTGTATATCACGATTATTGGCTGTTTTGCTAGTAGCTTCCGAATAAAAATGCATACTAAGTTGTAAATCTGTGCCTAGTATTCCTGATACCCCCCCTACATGAAGTGTAGCCAGACAGATACACTGTATAGCTAGCCAACACATTTCTCAAGTGTGTCAGAGATCCAACATTTACCATTATTTTGTGAAGTACTTGTTTTCTGAATGTATTAAAAAAAAAACATTTGTGTATTATGTTTTAAGTATTTACAGAACCCAGAGATGTTCGGGACAGACTGGGAGTCATTTGGTCCGGTCTCAAATGATTTTGGCGTTCGAGTCCCAGAATATGAGTGCCCCATTGCTCCAGCTGCAATGGAAGCCGTGAGGTCTATTATCAATCCTCTGGCAGATTCTGCATCATTTGGGAAAGACCTGTATGTCACCATGTTGCAGATTGTTACATCTACCGGTAATTAGTATTACAATGTTTTCACTCAATGTAAATAAAACTTGAGTATATCACATTCATATAATCATTTGTTGGTGTGTATGTCTGTTCACAAGTTTTTGACCATTGAAATTCTTTACATAGAAATTCATGGTAAATCAAATAAAGGGCAATTGTTTTTTTGTTTTTTTTTTGCTGTTACAGAAGCCAAAATGGCTCACTTTGAACCATACATGTTACCTGTATTCAACCGGACCACACTAACTAAACAAAAACTGTACAATAGAAAGAAAAATGTCTGCACACTTAAATCCTCTTTGTGTTCTTTAATAGCACAAATGAAAACCATTGTAAATCAAATATTCATATATTTTAACAACTTTAAAAAACAAAAACTACTGTTTACATTCGGTGAAAGCCGGCACTGCCACAGACGGCTCTACCAAACACAGTGGTGAATTCATATATTTTAACAACTTAAAAAAACAAAAACTACTGTTTACATTCGGTGAAAGCCGGCACTGCCACAGACGGCTCTACCAAACATTGTGATTAACATTGGTCATAATACTATTTACACTCGGTGAAAGCCGGCACTGCCACAGACGGCTCTACCAAACATTGTGATTAACATTGGTCATAATACTATTTACACTCGGTGAAAGCCGGCACTGCCACAGACGGCTCTACCAAACATTGTGATTAACATTGGTCATAATACTATTTACACTCGGTGAAAGCCGGCACTGCCAGACGGCTCTACCAAACATTGTGATTAACATTGGTCATAATACTATTTACACTCGGTGAAAGCCGGCACTTCCACAGACGGCTCTACCAAACACAGTGGTGAATTGTTCAAAGGTGCTGAGGTGCTGCACCGGCAGTGTGACAGTTTGTGTGCATGCACTGACTGTGGGGTAGCACACTTTGTGTTCCCCAAGGTGCTCAGCACAGTTATGATCAAACTGAATAGTAATGATAAAGTCCCTCTTCTCTGCAGGGAGTATTGGAACATGTGCTATCCCAGTCATCCATTTTAAAACGTCCCCTACCGTTAGCTTCAGTTCTTTGGTTTCGGACTCGTCCACCGACTCCTCCCAGACCTCTGTGATAACAAAATCACACCAATCATTTAAGAACATTACCCTGCTAGAAAGAAAGCATACAAAAAAACACTGTATGCATTTCAGTGTGATGTTGATTACCTTTCGTTTCGATCTGCTCCAGGAAGTCCTGGAAGAATTTCATTATTTTCCTCTCCTCCCTCTCCTTCTGGGTGCCCCGGTCGCTGTAGTGAGCTTTGCAGCTCATTAATAAGAAGTCTGCATCTGGCTATAAAAAGTAAAGGCAGATTTTACTTCAAGGATTGAGTTAATGGCTCATTGCTGCCGAGCACTGTACAATTAACAGAAAATGTGACACTTTAGGGACAAAACAAAACATGTTTAACTACTTACCTCTTCCACTCTTCCAGGGACGAAAAGTCCATGGCATGCCTCTGGGTGGGTGGCCATTTCGCTCTGCAGACCATATAGTTGTAGGCCTTTCCGCAGCTGCAGTAGCATAGGCATTATCCTCATTGTAGAGTGTAGCACAATTGCCCTTACAAGAAAAGCAAAAAGAATGTTCAGTTTTAAACTAACATTGTTGATATTAGTGTTATGGTCAGGCCGCGGGGCCACATGCGGGCAGCTGTGACATTTCATATGACCCACAGAACCTTTACCTTTAAATCCTAAGTGATACTCTCACCCTGCATTTTCAACATAGCTACGATCCAAGTCTACAGGGGGCAAGCAACACCTCAACAAAGTGCAATGTCTGTGCTCGAAATGAAATACATTTAAAAAATACTAACCGGATGATGCTTGCCTTGTTCTTCAATGCAATTACTCGTGAGTAGCCACAGCTGATAATTCCATCTGACAGCTCTAGCAGGGCCCCCGTGTCTGTGCAGTTTTCAACCTAAATAGAACAGAGAAATAACATTTGCATAGCACAATCCCAAAACCTGTCCACTACAAGGTACTGACAGCTGCCTTTGGTTCGAATGCGGCTATTGCTATTACTTACAGCTGCAATAAGCTCTGCTGACTCACAGTCGGCCACATCCTCTGCTGTCAGCTGGCTGTGTTCAATTTCCCCATGGCATATGATGTTGTAGCACCAGTTTTTGAGGAAAGCTGGGGGTGGTCCTCCCTGGGCCAGGCTCAACGCCATAATCTCCCCAACCGCTCTACACACACACACACACATAAACACACAAACAAAAAAACACACGTTTCACTTAGGTGACAGGACAAACCACACACACACACAAACACACACTTCACTTTCATTTGGGTTTGAACACTTTCCAAGCAAACTCTTGGATCATGCAATATATGTAACACCAACCGGAAATTGTTGGTCTCAAGGTCTGTTGTTAAATACTTTGGCCATTTCCCCTGTTCCCCGGGCCCTTCAAAAAAGCGGTCCTCTAATGCAGTCATCACGTCTATGAAAAACACACACACACACCACTTCATAGCATTAATTCATGACAACCCCCCCCCCCCCCCCACACACACACACACAAGGCTTACCTGTCAGAAACTCCTTTCTGAGTGCCCCCGTGTCCACTCCAGCTTCTCCCAGGAACACCACCTTCAGGACGTTGACAGGAGATGAGTTTTTTTTTTTGCCACTGACTGAGGGTGCTCTCCAGCAAGTCCTGTCGATCTATGCAAAGGCGGAATTCTTTGGCAGCATCAACACGATCGGCTAGGAACTGTAGAACATCTTCCGTGCTTGAAAATGAAATAAATAAATAAATAAAGCATGGCATGAAAGAGGGACAATCAATGTTTAAAGGGCATGTACAGGGACGATCAATGTTTGTTGTCCACTTATAATATGATACCAACACACACACCTTTTCTGTACTATAGTGTTGGCCACTGTGGCAATCTCACTGTGGACAAGGTGAGAAGATCTGTTTTAAAGCAGAAGACATGGAGAAATGAAAAAGGCTTTGTGTAAGGCAGGCAGTAAAGCTGGTATATAACATGAAGGTACAAAAATGGGTCATAATCATTACATTTCTCATCAGTGTAAAACAAGGGCATTACCTTTCGTTGGAACTTGAGGCATCACCACACTCCGCAGCATGAGCCTCAATTAAGTGTGCGGGGAAGGCCATGCCACACACAGGACATTCTGCAGTCTGAGAATAACAAAACCACAAAAATATAAAGCTACACCAGTGAAATACATCCGGCATTTTGATTTTTACCCTTTCAATATACAAATAAACAAATCTCACCATTTGAGTCATTGGATCACCTTCCTACATATGAGAAACACATTTAGTTATTCAATGAGGTCCACAGTTATCAAACCTAATAATGCACAACCTATTTTTAAAGTACCTCCTCCGAGGAACTGCATAAATCCTCTATGTCCTCTACGCTGCTGCAATTGCTGATGTGCCCCGGTAGTCCCTGAAGAGGCACCATAACGCCACATTTCCCACAAGCCGCCTTTGGCATGTTCCTAAATTCCTTCGCATCAGGAGGTAATGGAGTAATATCAATCTGTTCTTGAATGGGGGCAATGTAAAGGATGCACTTCCCATTATTGCAAGCGGATCTTATTTGCTGCCCACTGTAACCCTCTGACTCCGGAGGCACCACCACTAGCTTTCGTTGTCCACCTCCACCTGTAAAATGGTAAATTTGCTGTTATTGATGTCCATGAGAGAGCCCCTGAATTTACAGTTGAAATACAGTACATGTAAGGACATACCCCACTTGAAAAGTTGGAGTGACATGAAATTTAAGATAAGAAACATAGTTGATCTCTTGCTCACACAACAACACACACACACAGTCCACAGCTGTTCTGAACATAGACAAGCAGCCTATACCTGAGGATTTATGTACCATCCAGCCTCCAGAGACGCCGGCTAACTTGGGAAAGGCCTCCAACAGTAAATCTGTCAACTTATAGAACACATTTCAACATATAAGGGCTTTGCATCTGCATGTCCTTGGTGGATATAGGTTAACAGATACAGACAAAGTAGCAAGACACTATGGATACCTTGGAGTGTGAAGCGTCCTCTGACACGCTCACACACCGCTTCCCCAGGCCAGCCAGCATCAGCTGCAGCTCCTCCTCACCAGTAGGGGTCCTGAGGCGCTGTTCGTCGAGCAGGAAGAAATTTACCATGAAATTTCTTTAGGGCATTCTTTCCGTAGGGCATGAACCGCTTTCTGCCCCTCGCCTCCCTGCGAAAGAGACCAGGAAAAGATCTAAAAATAGAAGAGGTTTATTAATAGGGCTCTGTTGATACGTTGATATGTTCAAGTCCATGTCCTAAGTTATTGTGAGCACAGACAGATGAGAAATCTAGGTTGACCACCTCCATCCATATAGCAAAAAGAAACGTACCTCGTCAACTCCTGCTGTACAGAGCGACGGCCTTCAGGCTGCCCATTTTGGGGCTGTGCCCCAGAAGGCTGCCCATTCCCTTGCCTGACAAAGACAGCAATATACAGTTTGAATGATACTGGCATATAGCAACACACATGCACTGATTTACACTGTTTTGATACCAGCCAAAAGAGCTATTATTCTGTAATTTTGTGTAACATTTATGTTGACACAATATCATGTAATAACATGAAGATATGTTGAGATTTAAAAATATTGTGTTTGGAACATCTGTATTGTCAAAAAGAGAAAAACACGCACATCTGTCTCAAAAAGATTGGGTGCAGGACTAGAAAAAAATACCAAGAAAACTGAAGAAAAGTCCGCGACACCAAGCTCCCGTTGCTCTTAAGCTTGGTGTCGCGGACTTTTCGTTCAGTTTTCTTGGAACATCTGTACATAAGAGAAATTAAGTTTCACTGTTTATTAACATAACGGCGGTTACATTTGATTTGCCGCGAGGACCTGGTGATCACGGTTGAGAGCAGTCAGAATGGAACACTGAATTTCACCTCACTTCATCTCGCGTGTCCTTAATAGGCCTATACCGTTAGATAAACAACTGCCCATCAACAAGTTAAAAAAAAAAAAAAAAAACAGACAACTACAACAAAAAAAACAAAGGTGCTCCCTTAAGTATTTCAAGAACATGGTTGAGTGATAAAACTACTGGTGAAGGTAACCTGAGCGAAGAGTCATCTAGGCTAGGCTACTGTAAGAACAAGCCCCCGACCGCTGTCATTGAAGAAAATAAGGACTAGCGTATTACTTCTCCGGACTCATGTCAGATGATTTACCAATACCTTGGGATTGACTTAACCTCCTTTACTATTTCACCAGGTTTCCGACATTCTCCCAGTAACAAAACAATACATACCCTGCCTGGACATGGCCCTGCCCTTCCACCTGCACCTGCCTGCTCTGACCCTGAGGGCTAGCAGCACTAGAGCTACGATCCATAGCGCCTAGCAGGCTCACCAGGTTCCTGGCTGTCTCCAGGATATCGTTTAACTGAACAGAACAGAGATACATATCTACTGATGAATACATCGCCAACATTTTACTATCAGAACAATTAAGTATTTTATCAGTATAGTTACAAGACCCAAAGTGCCCTCATACCTGACTTTGATCCGCCATTTCTCTTGTGTTGTCCGTTGATGAAGCTCTCTTGGGGTTTACTAGAGTAGTAGTAGTTCCCTCTGCCGCCAACATACCGTAGCGCTTGGCTCGAGCGGCTCGAGCATCGAGGTTCTAGAGCTGTGGCTGTGGTGTGATGACGTCAGCAACGTGAGATTAGGGAAATTCGTATCCGTAACTTTTGGATTCGTAACTTTTGGATTCGTAACTTTTCAAGTCGTAACTTCTCAATTCGTATTCTGACAATTTCATACCACAAACCAGTAAAACACATGTGGAAACATTTATTTTATGCTCAAAGACGCACAGATTTCCCAATTATGCACGGATTGCTAGAACACACACACACATATTTTAGTCCACTTCCTTACTCCATAAAAAACACTCTCATGGATTCCAATTCTGTATCTGTGTGACTCATACACTGATGCAGGCAAGCACACACACACACACACACACACGCACGCAAGCACGCACGCACACACGCACGCACGCACGCAGGCAGGCAGGCAGGCAGGCAGGAAGGCAGGCAGGCAGGCAGGCAGGCAGGCACGCACGCACACGCACACGCACACGCACACGCACACACACACACTGACACAGGCAAGCACACACACACACACACGCACACACACAAGCAAACGTAGAAAGAGAGTTTTTGAGGGGCCGAGCGTCAGGCGGCGAAGGAGAGTAAGTTATGTGTCATAGCAAGGAAGTGATGTATTTGGGTTCAATTAAAGTTATAAAGCGAGCAACTACAAGCTCTTATAGTGACAAATATATGACAGCAAAGATAAAAATAACAGAGAAGAATAGTTTGAGGAACTGAGTCATGGAGGTGGAGAAAAAGTGCTTGCGCCACAGAAAGAGAGAGAGAGAGAAAGAGAGAGAGAGAGAATCCTGTCTAAAATCCCTCAGAACACGTTTTATAGCATAGAAAAACAATGTAATGAAAACAAAACAATGAAATGAGCTCAATGAGTTGTCCGTTTGTACAGTATAGAGGTTTTCATTAGGTGAATCGCATGATTCGCTGTTCCGAGGCTGTTTTATGCGTTGCATGAACTGGCGGTCTCTAAGGAAAAGTGGGCGCACAAGCGCTAGAAAACTACGGAGCTCGAGGGTGACAGACGGCTCGTATTTTCAAGGAACTTCAATTCTTGGTGGCATCTGGCATACAATCTTCTGACAGCTAGCTTGATAAGCAAGACCCTCTATCTCTCTCTTCAAGAAGGGGTGTGGCTTGTCGGACAGGGCCGTGGGTAGGCTTACTTTGATAATGTGAAAAATCCTGGGATCGGGAAATGAACCCGGCCGGACTCGAACCGGGGTCCCCGTGGGCATGAAAGCCCAAATGTGGGGGTCTTAGCGCGCTGCTCTCACACACACACACACACACACACACACACACACACACACACACACACACACACACACACACAGGCCTACATATTTTCTGCAAACTAATTAAATAGTGTTAGCCAGGTGGAAAGACCTTTGTCCTGCTAGTTAATAAAGGATGCAGTTGAGATCACTGACCAATGTTGCCAGATTGGGCTGTTTCCCGCCCAATTGGGCTACTTGGGATGAGCGTCTGCGGGTAAAAACGGGAAAAATTGGCCATTTGGCGTTTTTTTCAGCCGTTTTGGGCCCATAGAAGTCAATGTAATTTGTTGAATTTGGGGCGGAATTTAGCGCATTTTGGCGGTTTTTGAGAATCTTTTGGGCGGGATTTGATCAGACCCATCTGGCAACACTGGTTGAGACCACTGACCTAGTTAATATGTGTACAGAGCAGGGCCTCCACAGAGCTAACTTCAGCGGTTTGGAGGCATCTGCGATTGATCTTATCTGCGAGCAGAGGCGCATCTTGTCACCAGGCTAGGTATAGGCAGCCGCCTGGGGCCCCCAAAACTATAGATGGTGAATAATTAAAGGACCAGTTCAGTCAATTTCAACACGCAGTTGTAATGCTCACACTACTCTGGACTTGTCAGTACCGAGGTTTTTTATTCTTCTTCAGCCTTTTCTGAGATCTTGGTCATTGTAATGGGGGCAGTGCTTTGTTTACAATAAAAAAATATATATATATAAACTACAGTAGTGGTGTTTTTTTGGTGAATTTTCGCTTGGGGCCCCAACTTAAGCTAGAATCGCCTCTGTCTGCGAGAATACTTCAGCCTCAAATCTTCGGGAAGCATACCTTAGCAAAGCTGAAAACAAGCACTGATAGGCCGAGGACCCCCTGCATTAGCGTTTGACTGTCAATCATTACATTACATTACATTACAATACACTGCGTGTAGCCTTTGACCAAGGGCGACTTACAATCCAGGACATAATCATAGTCAACATCACTAGCAGATACGAAGTGCACAGGAAATATACAGAACAACAAGTGCTGATGTAAAGTAGTTTTTTTATGTAAAGTACAGTACACTACACACACATACACATCATGTCAAGAGTCTTGGGAAGAGGCTTGGGAATAGGGCAGCTCAAACGTTTGTAAAGTAGATAGTCACGAAAAAGAAGAGTCTTCACTTGCTTCTTGAAGGCTGAGAGAGATGTGCCTAGTCTTGCTGCCTCTGGGAGACCGTTCCACCACTGAGGAACAACGACTGTGAACAGTCTTGACTAGGAACATTTAGGGCAAGCAGGCGGCAGAGCCAGACGGCTTGTGCTGTGTGTAGATCTCTTCCAGGAAAATAATTCCTAAGTTTGTCCTTTAGATAAGCTGTGGTTTTGTAGGCAAGGGTCAAGGCCTTATGCTTGATCTGGGCAGTGATCGGTAGCCAGTGTAACTCAAAAGAATTCCAAAACAGTCTATTCTACTCTCTCTGTTAATTCTAACAGTCAATCGAGCCAACTAACAATGCTCATTGGTCATTTAAACAATTTAATATCTCTCTAAAATATTTGTATTGCTTGAAACGGACGGGAAACTACAGTTTGAACGAAACAGAGACTCTGCAAGAATTCTAAAGGAGGTACATTGTTGCCTCCCATAGAGATGCGGTAAATGAGAAATGGCTCTCTACTTTCTTGCTTCCTTGTTCCGCTCAGAAATCGTCTCGTGTCCCTCCTCTGGCCGTTGCTAGAGTTTTAAATCGAACATCCGCTGTCTTTATATCTAGGTCAGTGGTCTGCTCTCGAGTCATGAGGGGGAAAGAACCAGAACAGCAAGTTATTTCTGCCCACGCACGCACACACACACACACACACACACACACACACACACACACACACACACACACACACACACACACACACATTCACACACACACACACTCACACTCACACACACACGCTCAGACACACATGCACGCACACACACACACACACACGCAGACACACACACACACACACACACACACACACACACACACACACACACACACACACACACACACACACACACACACACACACACACGCACACAGCATCTTTGCCACTGTCATTATTTTCTGCAAGCCAATTAAAATAGCCTTGGCAGGGTGGAGGGTTTTGTCTTGGTATTTAATAATGGATGCAGGTGTGACGGTTCTGGTAGTTGCTTTCAAGTTATGAGGGGAAAAAGAACCAAAACTGCAAGTTTGTCTGGTGCCTGAGTGTTTTTTTAGTTTTACGTCTTTAATTTTTGGGTTGTGTAAGAACCCAAAATGCCCATAACGTAATAACTGCCCATAACATAACAATTTGGGCCCATTTGAAGCGTAATAAATCCCATAATGTAATAACTTGCCATAACGTAATTACACTTCCTTTTTTTTTGTGTAAGGCCAACAACGTAATAACCTGCCCATAACGTAATGACTTATTACATTATGGGCAGAATGTTATTACGTTATGGGTAGGGAAGTGTTATTACGTTATGGGCAAGTTATTACGTTTTGGACTTTATTACGTTTCAATTGGGCCCAAATTATTACCTAATGGGCAGTCATTACGTTTTGGTTTCTTACAAGCTGTAATACCCTTCTGGGCCATACCTTGGTATTTGGACTCGAAGGATGGACTCTATGAAGGAAATACTACATGCCTTTATTCACATGCACCAGAAGTTTGTTATGGGTTGTCTGAGTAACCACAAGTTCCTGCAAGTTCTTTCTGCCCAGTGTCTGGTCGTCACTTTCCTTGTTTTGCTTTAAATTAGACATGCACCGGATCCAAGATCCGGTTCCGGATCCGGCGGGATAATAGGGTTTTTCACAGGATCCGGATCCGGTTCCAGGATCCAGGGTCCGGTAGACGAGGCTTTTCAGTCAAAACAGTTTGAGCCAACGTGACAAAAAGGGCCCACGTGTGTGAGTAGGCTATGTGTTTCAACCCTTTCGCAGGATCCGGTATCCGGTTCCGGATCCGGCAGGATCTTAAGCAGTGGATCCGGTATCCGGCAGGATCCTAAAAATCAGGATCCGGTGCATCTCTACTTTAAATATCAGTGTAAGTGTCACCACTGTGGCCCCCAACGGCTTGTCCCCTCTCCCCTTGTCTACCTCTGGCAACCTCTCTCTCCCTCTCTCAGCTGTCCCCTCCCTCTCTCTCTCTCTCTCTCTCTCTCTCTCTCTCTCTCTCTCTCTCTCTCTCTCTCTCTCTCTCTCTCTCTCTCTCTCTCTCTCTTTCTCTGTCTCTGTCTCTGTCTCTGTCTCTCTCTCTTTCTCTGTCTCTGTCTCTCTCTCCCTCTCTCTCAGCTGTCCCCTCCCACTGCAACAGCACGTTTTGCTCTCTTTCTCTCTCTCTCTCTCTCTCTCTCTCTCTCTCTCTCTCTCTCTCTCTCTCTCTCTCTCTCTCTCTCTCTCTCTCTCTCTCTCTCTCTCTTTCTTTCTCTCTCTCTCTCTCGCAGGTTCTTTCTTCTGTCTTTCTTTTCGTTTATTTCTTTTTCTCTGTCTTCATCTTTCTCTCTGTCTTAGTTCTCTCTCTCTCTCTCTCTCTCTCTTTCTCTCCTCTCTCTCTCCTCTCTCTCTCTCTCTCTCTCTCTCTCTCTCTCACACACACACACACACACACAACACACACAGACACACACAGACACACACACACACACACACACACACACACACACAGACACACACACACACAGACACACACACACACACACACACACACACACACACACACACACACACACACTTCTCTTCTTTCTCCATCTCTCCTTTGTTGTCCATCCTCCCATCCCTCCGCCCGCTTCCTCCCCCTCTTCCTCCTCCTCCTCCTCCTCTTCTCCTCCTCATCTTCCACTTCCTCTTCCTCCTCCTCCTCTCTCATCTTCCTCCTTCACCTCCTCCTCTTCTTCCTCTCATATCTGGCTGCCGTGCCAATCGTGTGTTGACCTTCCCCCCCTCTTCATCTCTCCCTCCCTGCCTGACTCTCCATCCCTCCCTCCTTTTTCAGAGGGGAGGGATGGAGGAGGTACAGAAGTAAGTAAAGGGCACTTTACTTAAACTAAACTTCCTCCTCCTCCTCCTCCTCTTCCTCCTCCTCCATCTCTTCCTCCCCCTCCTCCTCCATCTCTTCCTGGGTGTCGTGCCTCCTCCTCCTCCTCTTCCTCCTCCTCCTCCTCCTCTTCCTCCTCCTCCTCCTCCTCCTCCTCCTCCATCTCTTCCTGGGTGCCGTGCCTCCTCTCCTCCTCATATATGTGTGTCACCTGCCCCAGTCTCCACATGCTCTCTGAAAGCTCTCCCCCTGTGGCTCTGTGTCTATTCTTGTCTCCACTCCTCCTCCTGTCATGCCTCCTCTGTTCCACCTCCATCCACCCTCCTCTATTCCTCCCTCCTCTCCCTCCTCTCCCTCCTCTCCCTCCTCTATTCCTCCATCCCTCCTCTCCCTCCTCCCTCCTCTCCCTCCTGCCTCCTCTCCCTCCTGCCTCCTCTCCCTCCTCCTGCCTCCTCTCCTCTCCCTCCTCCATTCCTCCCTCCTCTGCCTCCTCTCCCTCCACCACTCCTCCCTCCTGTACCTCCTCTCTCCTCTGCCTCCTCCACTCCTCCCTCCTGTCATGCCTCCTCTGTTCCACCTCCATCCACCCCTCCTCTATCCCTCCATCCCTCCTCTCCCTCCTCCATTCCTCCCTCCTCTCCCTCCATCTTCTCCTCCTCCTCCTCCCCCTCCTCCTCCCCTCTCCTCCTCCTCCTCCTCCTCCTCCTCCTCCCCCTCCTCCTCCTCCATCTCCTCCATCTCCTCCTCCTCCTCCTCCTCCTCCTCCTCCTCCCTCCTCCTCCTCCTCCTCCTCCTCCCCCCCCTCCTCCTCCTCCTCCTCCTCCTCCTCCTCCTCTATCCTGCCTCCTCTTCTATCCTCCTCCTCCATCCTCCTCCTCCTCTATCCTGCCTCCTCCTCCCCCTCCTCCTTCTCCTCCTCCTCCTCCTCCTCCTCCTCCTCCTCCTCCTCCACTGCTTCCTGGGTGTCGTGCCTCCTCTCCTACTCTTCTCTGTGTGTAACCTGCCCCGCTCTCCACATGCTCTCTGAAAGCTCTACCCCTGTGGCTCTGTCTACTCTTGTCTCCACTCCTCCCTCCTGTCATGCCTCCTCTGTTCCACCTCCATCCACCCCTCCTCTATCCCTCCATCCCTCCTCTCCCTCCTCTATCCCTCCTCTATCCTCCTCCTCCTCTTCCTCCTCCTCCTCCTCCTCCTCCTCCTCCATCTCTTCCTGGGTGTCGTGCGTCCTCTCCTCCTCTTCTCTGTGTGTAACCTGCCCCGCTCTCCACATGCTCTCTGCAAGCTCTCCCCCTGTGGCTCTCTACTGTCACAAAGATGCAGCACACCACATCTCTACAATACAGTCACACATAATCTCCTCAATACTGTCATACCACCAAATATCTTCATTATCTCTCTCTCTCTCTCTCTCTCTCTCTCTCTCTCTCTCTCTCTCTCTCTCTCTCTCTCTCTCTCTCTCTCTCTCTCTCTCTCCATCTGCACTCTACAGCCCAGACACATCTCTGTCTCTGTCTCTCTGTCTCTCTGTCTCTCCCTCTCTCTCTCTCTCTCTCTCTGTCTCTCCCTCTCTCTCTCTCTCTCTCTCTCTCTCTCTCTCTCTCTCTCTCTCTCTCTCTCTCTCCAAGGATGAACTAATAACCAGCCACTTTGACCTCTCTAATGAAAGCTCTTGCGTATTCTGAGGGGAGTATTAAATATTGGATGGCGGCGGCGGCGTGGGTGAATAATTTATTGTTAATACATAGTAATGACCTCGCAGGTGCAGCCTCCGTCGCCTGGCCTGACTCTCCGTGTGTCAGCCCTTAATATTTCATCTCTGTAGTCTGTAGAGTACAGTAGTGTGGCGAGTAGAATATAATAGAGCAGAGTATGAGTAGATTAACCCCTTAATGTGCGCCGTACCTCCAGTGGCACGCTGTAATAGACATTGAAATGTTACTACCATAGCACTACAATACTATGACACAACACAGGCCCTTTAGTAATGCACCACGACTTGGTCATTACCATACTGGTAACAACAAATGTATGATGCTGCGTCTTAAGGGGTTAACGTAGAGAGTAGAATATAATAGAGCAGAGTAGAGTAGAGTAACGTAGAGAGTAGAATATAATAGAGTAGTAGAGTAGAGTAATTTAGAGTTGACTAGGCCTACAGTAGTCTAATATGGGCGCGATCACACAGACCGCGGATTTTACAGTAGGAGGCGGATGTGTTCTATTGTTTGTCAATGAAAATGAGCGGATTATGCGTCTAATATCAGCGTAAGGCGGGTTGCGGATTCTCCGCCTCTCTGCGCCGGGCGGATCGAGTTGAAAAAAGTTCAACTCAAGGCGGAAAACCTGCGGCGGATTTCCAGATGTTCGATAGGAGACCGTTATCAACATTCATGTCAGATTCACTGTCCAACGTTAGGAGAGCAAGAAAAGAGCTCATCTTCTATTCATTTTACATAGATGAATGGACAAAGCATTTTGTGTATGTTTTCACAACATTTAATGATACAACACCATCGACCAGGCTACGTTGCGAGTGACAGTTAAGAGCATATATGAGTAGAGTAGAGTTATAGAGCACAGTACAGTATAATATGGAGAAATGCAATGTAATGTTGTAGAGTAGAGTAGAATAGAGTAGAGTGAAGAAGTGTAGAGAAGAGTAGAATGGAATGGAGTGGAATAGAGTGGAGTAGAGTACAGTAGAGTAGAGTGGAATAGAGTACATTACAGTACAGTACATTACAGTACAGTACAGTACAGTACAGTACAGTAGAGTCGAGTAGAATAGAATATATCGAGTTGTGCAGCACAGTTATAGAGAGTATACTGTAAAATAGAGTCGAGTAGAGTGGAGTAGAATATGTCTGGGAACGGTATCCGCCATTATGGAGTAGAGTGGAGTAGAATATGGAACAGTAGCCGCCATTATGGAGTAGAGTGGAGTAGAATATGGATAGGAACGGTAGCCGCCATTATGGAGTAGAGTGGAGTAGAATATGGAACAGTAGCCGCCATTATGGAGTAGAGTGGAGTAGAATATGGAACGGTAGCCGCCATTATGGAGTAGAGTGGAGTAGAATATGGAACAGTAGCCGCCATTATGGAGTAGAGTGGAGTAGAATATGGAACAGTAGCCGCCATTATGGAGTAGAGTGGAGTAGAATATGTATGGGAACGGTAGCCGCTATTATGGAGTAGAGTGGAGTAGAATATGGAAGGGTAGCCGCCATTATGGAGTAGAGTGGAGTAGAATATGTACTGAAACGGTAGCCGCCATTATGGAGTAGAGTGGAGTAGAATATGTACTGGATAGGAACGGTAGCCGCCACTATGGAGTAGAGTGGAGTAGAATATGGAACGGTAACACTTTATTTTAGGGATACATCTATTAGCACTAATACATACAATATTAATGCCTGTGTAAGTAACGTGTAAGGCATGTACTAAGCAAAATAAGACAGTTGTTAAGCATGTATTCACAAATGTCTTGTTCATGCCCAATTAGGGATTTATTACTAATATAACCTTAGTAAGGACCAGTAAGCCTATATTTCTATTTATTAGTAAGTAGTAAGTGTAGGCGAGTACATCTATGCAAAAAAAAGACCTAACCCCAAAAAAATTGATACAAAAGGTTTTTCAACTGATTTTGTTACCTCTAAGTGTCCTTAATAACATACTAAAAATCTAGGAAAATCTGACTTCAGGAAAGGTGTCATTTTCAAGATCAAAATAAAGGTTACTACATGATAATTACATTGGCATGAACTAACATGTTTTCAGGATCTGTTTGTTTGGAGTGCTGTTTGGGTGGATAAAGACACTACTGCTATGACAATATCCATGTACTGTTTGTCAGGGCACATCATCAGTGATGAATCATGGTGTCATAGGTATTTTGGGTCTTTCAGCAGCTGAACTGAATAGACAGGAGCCACTACATGTGTAAGTACAGGGCAATTCATAGGCAAGGGTCAGGGCCTTGTATTTAATTAGGGCATGAAAAAGAGGACATGACTGGGAAACTGAGGCTATGTGGTCAGAGAATGATAGATGGTCATCAACAATGACACCTAGATTTCTTGTGGCCTTATTTGAGGCAACAGTAGCAGAATCCATATTGAGCTCGATATCATGGCAACCTAAATCTTTGGCTGGGATCACCAGCAGTGCATTTGGGCGAGGCTCAACTGAAGGTTGCATTCCTTCATACTTGTGGATAGTTCAGAGAGGCAAGCGGAAATGTGTGTGACCGTGGAGTCATCTGGCACAAAGTAACTGTGCTTCATCGGTGTAACAGTAGTATGAGAAGCTGTGAGAACAGATAACATGGCCCAGTGATGTGGTGTACATGGCAAATAGGAGTCCCAGCACCAGGCCTTAGGACACCTCTGTGGAGAGGCTATGATTTGAGGACAGCTGACCTTGCCCTTGATACATGCTAAGAATGATTCCACCAGACTCAAAGAATGTCTGGAAGAACTTGAGACACATAAAACTCAATTGTTTATCTAAGAGAGATGTTAAATAATCATATTTTGAAAAACAATGCTAGCTGGTGTGTCTGCACAAAGATTTTTAGATTTACTACAAAACAAAAAGAGATGTCCATAATCTCTTCTGAAGATATCTTCTGGCTTACTAGAAACAAAATAAAAGAGTAATTTTGAGCTTGGCTTTTTCAGATTTTGAGGTTTTGCATTTTGAAATGTAATGCATATTTAATTAGATATAGTCCAATTACCATATTAAAACATAACATTTCAGAAAACTTGCAATACATTTTTTTCTCACAAATATGTGAGTAATCACCGGATTAAGTTTCATGGTGATATCGGCAAGCTAAATTTTTTGGCCTATTCACCTGGAGTGTCTCTTGACCCTTATAATAAGCCTATGGCAGCCATGTTGAAAAAAACTCATTTCCCAAAGTCAGATTTTACTAGATTTTTAGTATGTCATTTAGCAGGTCCAATAGTAATAGAATCCATAAAAAAACCTTTTGTATCAATTTTTTTGGGGTTAAATCCTAAATGTACTCGCCTAGTGGCAGAATACAATGTGTATAAGCTCCCGACACACTGTGTGAACAAACCCTGAACAGTGCGAAAACAGATGCGGAATAAGGGTCCCTATTCTAAAGTGATGCATTGGTCAGCACAGATGGCGCAGGGCCTCTGCACCACCAAAGTCCCCCTCGTTACCTAGGGCCCTCACACCACCCAGGCCCAGGTTACCTTGCTCCCCCAATCCACAAAGTGTAAAGGTATATTATATAAGTACTACTTTCTCAGCTGAGTCATCTAGTTTCCTCTTTTTCACAACTGTGAAAAGAAGGCAACAGGAGCCTATATATAGCAAGGATTGAACGTACACTTGTCGATGGCGGTGGGTTGGTGAGACGTAATTTTTTTCTTGTACCACTGAGTTTAAATTGTAAAAACCCCAAAAATAAATGCAGAACATTAGAATAATAGTTTTGAAGCAAAACTAATCTATTCTTTTGTGATAATTAAGTTAATGTTTGAGAACATTAGCTTCAAGAAGTGCAGTGCATGATGGGTACGCAATCTAGGCCAACAGACAACCTACCCAGCTCTGAGCCTATGTCCTTAGCTCCTCCCCTCACTCGTGAAATTTAGATGCTATCCAAACAATTTGACATGTACGTAACAACAGAAATATTATCATTGCTGCATTGGCCATGCATTGCATTTCTGACTAAGGGCGTACCCATCATGCACTGCACTTCTTGGAGCTAAGCTTCTCAAACATTAACTTATTTATCACAAAGGAATAGCTTAGTTTCGCTTCCAAACTATTACTCATCGTTATATTCTGCATTTATTGTAGGGTTTTTACAATTAAAACTAATTGGTGTATGAAAAAATGACATCTCACCACCCACCGTCATTGAGAAGTTTACGTCCAATCCTTGCTATATAATGCTTCCAATTACTCTATAATATAATGAATAGAATAAGTGAGATCGTTGTATTTACTGAGACTACTACAGATTTGGGAAGGTTCTTACACTTTGCTTCCCGGGGGCGGGGTGTGGGTAGAGTGGGGGCCCTTGGTAGTGTGGGGGCCCTAGGTAGTGCGGGGGCCCTAAGCCATCTGGGCTGAGCAATGCATCACTTTAGAATAGGGACCCTTATTCCACATCTGTTTTCACACTGTTCAGGGTTTGTTCACACAATGTACCAGGAGCTTATACACATTATATTCTGGCCCTTACTGCTTACTCATAAATAGAAATCTAGGTCTACTAGGTCCTTACTAAGGTTATATTGGTAATAAATCCCTAATTGGGCATGAACA
>NC_085868.1:52421972-52424472 GCF_034702125.1 Engraulis encrasicolus | reverse complement strand
GAGAGAGAAGGAGAAACTGTCGCTGAAGGAAGAGGAGAGATGAAGAGAGAGGAGTGGAGGATGAAGAGGGATGGCTGGAGGAGAGCGAGCGAGTTCGTCTTCATCTGAGGCTCAAGTCCCCCTTAGCGGCTTGGCAGACGGGAGCGCTCTACTGAGACACACACACACACACACACACACACACACACACACACACACACACACACACACACACACACACACACACACTTACGCGCACACGCACACACACACACACACGCGCGCGCGAGCGGGCGGGCACACATGCGCGCGCGCACACACACACACACTTGCACGTGCACACACACACACTTGCGCGCACACACACACACACACACATCTACAGTACGGCGGCTGGCTGATGTATGAGTGCTGGCTGTGTGCTACTCTACGGCGCAGAGTGAGGATCGGACACCACACACTCCTCCGGTTGAGGATGAGGATCGGACACCACACACTCCACTCCGGTTGAGGATCGGACACCACACACTCCACTCCGGTTGAGGATCGGACACCACACACTCCACTCCGGTTGAGGATCGGACACCACACACTCCACTCAGGTTGAGGATCGGACACCACACACTCCACTCCGGTTGAGGATCGGACACCACACACTCCACTCAGGTTGAGAATGAGGTACGTAGGGCAGTTATACATACTACACCTGTCATTTGTTTTTAACAAATAACTTCACACGCTGGTGGTGTATTTCACGTGCTGTTTTCAATATTTGTGTTCGGTGTTTCCGTGAGACAACAAGGCATGTGTTTAGACTGGAGAGAATTTGAGTGTCTCTGTTGGTGCGTGTGTTTTTAAAGTAAAGCATTACAGGAATTCTGCTTTGAAATGTTGCTTTGAAACTTACCTTTGTTTGATGAATTTCAATATAGCCTATACATGAGATTTTAACACAAGATGGTTGGTAGCTCAAAAAGCCACAGTGTCTTCTCAAGTGTATCGGTTGCTCTTGGATGAAGGGGGTCAGTCCAATTCAACAACAAAAAAGGATAATCCAGGCAACTCCAAGTACAAATGAGGAAATGAATTAAAGGTCCTTTATTATCTTATGGCTAAAGCATGATTAAACAAGCCAACATGTTTTGCAACGGTTTCAACCGTCTTCATCAGGGTTTAGTCATATACAGTACATGAGATATTTAGTCATTGAAGCTGCCGTACGTCCTGAAGTTATTTGTTGATATTGTGCATTGTGTTGAATGTTGTGAATGCAGTGCGGAGGCGTGTATGTACATCTTGAATGCTGTATGTTCCAGTAGTATAGATAAGACCTATATAAGACCTTTTATCATTTACGTGAAGTTAAAACTATGCTCAGTCAGTGTCAACTGAGAATTTGAGTATCCCTGTTCGTGCATATGTTTTTAAGTTAAAGCATTACAGAAATTCCACTTTGAAATGTTAATTTGAATCTGACCTCAGCTTGATCATTTTAAACATACATCAGCTGTTGCTATGGTCTTGTTGAATATCAATGCAGTGCGGAGGTGCATGCTATACATAGGGCCGGATTAAGATGGCCTGGGGCCCCTAGGCTACAGGTTGCTCTGGGCCCCCACAGGGCCGGATTAAGATGGCCTGGGGCCCCTAGGCTACAGGTTGCTGTGGGCCCCCACAGGGCCGGATTAAGATGGCCTGGGGCCCCTAGGCTACAGGTTGCTGTGGGCCCCCACAGGGCCGGATTAAGATGGCCTGGGGCCCCGTGGCTACAGGTTGTTGTGGGCCCCCACAGGGCCGGATTAAGATGGCCTGGGGCCCCTAGGCTACAGGTTGCTGTGGGGCCCCCACAGGCCCAGATTAAGATGGTCTGGGCCCCGTGGCTACAGGTTGCTGTGGGCCCCCACAGGGCCGGATTAAGATGGCCTGGGGCCCCTAGGCTACAGGTTGCTGTGGGCCCCCACAGGGCCGGATTAAGATGGCCTGGGGCCCCTAGGCTACATAGACAGTCATAATTAGGAGCTAGGAATTAAGGGTACCGTGTACACCAACTGCACTCAAAACGACAGATGGGTTTTTAAAAAAATATTTTATCTTGTCATAATTCTGCAATTTTTTCAAACTTTTGACCATTCAGGGGGGCCCTGACATGTGGGGGGGCCCTGGACTGCAGCCGTATCGTATCTAGCCTGTGCCTTAGTCCAGCCCTGGCTATACGTTCCAGTGGTGTAGACCTTTTATCAGTCAGGTAAAGGAAACATAACAGCATCTCGACTGTGTTTCCTCAGTGTCATACTCCAAGCAGTTGTTATCTTAGGTTTAGGTGGGAAAAGTTGGGTGTTTATGCTTTAAGCTTTTAAGGTTTTAAATGTTTGAGCATCTTGAGGGTAATAAACAAGCTTCTCAGCAAAAATGGTCATAGCAAGGTTGTTATGATGTAGGCATAGTTTAGTGCCATAGCAACGTTGTTATGATGATGTGTAGGCATAGTTTAGTGCCATAGCAACGTTGTTATGATGATGTG
>NC_085868.1:52416972-52419472 GCF_034702125.1 Engraulis encrasicolus | reverse complement strand
CTTTCTCATGTGTGCTGTTGCTGCTTGTTACTTCTTTCTTTTATTTTCTTTCTTTGTCTCTCTTTGTATCTTCCTCTCTGTCTTAGTGCCCCCCCCCTCTCTCTCCCTCTCTCGTCCTCTTGTTTATAAAGAGGCTGTCTTGTTGAGTTTTTTTCTCAGTTAATCTACAAACTATGGTGTGTATCCATATGGCTTAAAGTTGCAATGCGACCTTGTGATAATGAGTAGAGATGCACAGGATCCAAGATCCGGTTCCGGATCCGGCAGGATAATAGGGTTTTTCACAGGATCCGGATCGCAGGATCTTAAGTAGTGGATCCGGTATCCGGCAGTTACCTAAAAATCAGGATCTGGTCCATCTCTAGCCTAGGTTTTTCAGTCAGTATTTCACAACCCTAATTGCTGTATTGCTGGAGTGAAAGCCCTTTGGAACAGTGACAGTAAACCAATGAGTCTAAAAAATAGTTTGAGACAACGTAATAAAAAGTTCCCATGTGTGCGAGTTGGCTATGTGTTTCAACCCTTTCGTAGGATCCAGTATCCGGTTCTGGATCCGGCAGGACCTTAAGCAGTGGATGCGGTATCTGGGAGGATCCTAAAAATCAGGATCCGGTGTATCTCTAATAATGATACAATAAACGAGTGGCTAAATCTCTCTCTCTCTCTCTCTCTCTCTCTCTCTCTCTCTCTCTCTCTCTCTCTCTCTCTCTCTCTCTCTCTCTCTCTCCCCTGTCTGTCTGTCTTTCTCTCTCTCTTTTGTTGCATTTCTTCCAGGCGGTGGGTGACCTTCTAGTGGACTCTTCCTTCATGTGGACGCTACACATGTGCAAACGCAAGCGCGCATGCATACACACACACACACACACACGGACGCATGCACACACACACAGCTCAGATCACCTGGGGATGCAGAAGCCTTTCGCTCCGAATGGACTGAATGAACGGAACGGCATGGTCTCTATGACAACGCACTGACTCATTCTATGATTCCGGACGATTCCATTTCCTCCTCCTGGCTGGATGATTAGGCCTATATGTGTTCCACATCGCCACAGCAGGGGGGGGTGGAGTGACAATAAAATGGCTTTATTTACAAGATGGTGACTGGTGAATGGGAATCGGAGTGCGACCATATGTGTGGAAAAAAATTGACAATAAAAATGGACGATTCACCACTGTAGTTTATTGCTGAATGGGGACGCAAGTGGACAAAAGGACTCACAGACTACATTGATTTTTGAATGGGATATTCAATTGGATATTCAAAATGGATGAGGACAGACTAACACTATACGTGTTGTTGAATTGAAATCCGAGTGGAAAAAAATGGACCATAGACAATGGTAGCTGTTAAATGGGAATTCCGAGTCAGGAAAATGAACAATAAACTACCGCGACACTGTCTGGTGGCTGAGTAAACGAATGCAATCCTGGCAATCCTCGCACCCGTCAGTAAGGCTTCAGGTGACGCCATAATGACATCACGCCATCAGGACAGCAACCAATCAAGTCTCACCTCCTCCCTCCTGTTTGCCATGACGCTGTCTCCCATTGGCTCTGAGACCATTCTCTCCTCCTCCTCCTCCTCCTCCTCCTCTTCCTCTTCCTCCTTCAAGACAGAGGGCATTCTGGGAAACGCAGTCCTGTTTCAGAACGACTCCGTTTGGGAGTGTAACTTCACGGTGGAGGGGGATGTGAACGGCGAGGCATCGACAGGGGCGGGGGGAACGGGATGGGAGGGGCACCCCAAAAACTGGGCGGCGCTGCTGATCCTGACGGCCATTGTTGTCACGGTAACGGGGAACCTCCTGGTGATCCTGGCGGTGTCGCTGGAGAGGAAGTTACAGAACGCCACCAACTACTTCCTGATGTCACTCGCCGCCGCAGACCTGCTGCTGGGAACACTGGTCATGCCCATCGCCATGGTCAACATACTATACGGTCAGTTACACACACACACACACACACACACACACACACACACACACACACACACACACACACACACACCACTGGTGATGCCCATCGCCATGGTCAACATCCTGTACGGTGAGTTACACACACACACACACACACACACACACACACACACACACACACACACACACACACACACACACACACACACACACACACACACACACACACACACACACACACACACACACACACACACACACACACAGCCATGGTCAACATCCTATACGGTGAGTTATACACACAAACACACACTCACACACACACACACACACACACACACACACACACACACACACACACACACACACACACACACACACACACACACACACACACACACACACACACACACACACACACACACACACCACTGGTGATGCCCATCTTCAGATCACACGACATGGTTCCAGTGATCCATATCCTTGGTCTGTTCATCTCTCTTGAGACCAAGATAAACAAATTTGCTTTAGATGGTGTGAAGCATGTGTGGTGGTAAACAAGTGAGTTTTACAAAAAAGGT
>NC_085868.1:52406972-52411972 GCF_034702125.1 Engraulis encrasicolus | reverse complement strand
CAACCCCATACAATCAAAATTATTATAAAAAATATTATTTTAAAAAACATTATTATAAAAAAAGTCCATGATAGTTTCTTTCAAATTGTTCCACTGTCCAACTCCAGGGAAACATTATCAACACATCTATAGGAATATCCATCTCCCTGGTTTTTCATTATTTTCCCATTTCACAACTCTCCAAAAGCAATATCTCTGTTTGCGCCTGTGACATTTCAATAAGGGCTCTCCTCTCCACTCTGTACACTAGCATGTAAGAAACTATATGAGTGATGGGCTTGGAAATATGGCTTTGGAAATATGGCTTGGCATGCAGTATATGTATGTTTGTGTTGCCCATAAAGTATGAGCAGAGGTGGACTTTCCATCAGGCAAACATGGGCAATTGCCTAGGGCCCTTACAAAATCCGTCATCCGTAGGCCCCGCAACTGTCACACCAGTCCACCAAACACACAAAAAAGTAGACTTGATCTTAATTTGTCAATTATGTTAAGTAATCACAGACAATGTGAGACAAAATACTTAAATAGCACCAAAACAGAACTTCATACAATGACTTTTGAGGGCCCCATGTTTATATTTCGCCTAGGGCCCCAAGATGGCTAGATCCGCCCCTGAGTATGAGTCACGCTGCAACCTGAATGTAGCAACACATGTCTTCAGCAACCCCAGGTGTAGAGACAACTTTTCAAGGGCACAAAGACATACTAAGAGATACTAAATTAATCACTTGTGTGTTTTACTTTACAAACTTTTTGAAAAACAATTCAGAGAGTTGGCATCATATCAGATGCCAGAACTGGTGCTGCTTCCCCTGCCTTCATGGGAATGGAAATTTCTATTCTATAGGGGGTGTTCCAATGGAACTGGGGTGTTCTACTCTTACAGAGGGGTGTTCCAATGGAACTGGGGTGTTCTACTCTTTCAGAGGGGTGTTCCAATGGAACTGGGGTGTTCTATTCTTTCAGAGGGGTGTTCCAATGGAACTGTGGATGTTCCACTCTTCCAGAGGGGTGTTCCAATGGAACTGGGGGTGTTCTACTCTTACAGAGGGGTGTTCCAATGGAACTGGGGTGCTCTATTCTTTCAGACGGGTGTTCCAATGGAACTGGGGGTGTTCTACTCTTTCAGAGGGGTGTTCCAATGGAACTGGGGGTGTTCTACTCATACAGAGGGGTGTTCCAATGGAACTGTGGTGCTCTATTCTTTCAGAGTGGTGTTCCAATAGAACATTCATTCAGAGCTTCCAGAGGGGAGTTTCAATGGAACTGGGGGGTGTTCCACACGTTCAGAGGGGTGTTCCGATGAAACTGGAGTTATTGCATTCGTTCAGTTTCCCAGTCAGGCCTGCTAACGGTGGGGAGACAGATGGGTCAGTTCTCCAGGACCCAGGGAGAGAGAGGGCCCACAATTGGGTCTGCATGACATTGTATGCTTTGAGCAGGGGGCCGGGATTTTTTATCCCGGTCCCGGTTAAGTCTTTTGGCAGCCATGATTCGAGGGGCACTGTGTGGGTGTATTCTAGGGCATTGCTTCCCAACCAGGGGTATGCATATCAAAACGGGTATGCGAGTGTACTGCTGGAGGTATGTGGGAAAACAGTTGCTAATAAGAAATGTATGGAACATAAGTCACATTGGAATAGAGAAAATTACTTACGACATGAGGGGTGAGGGGGTACCCCTGTTATGACATGAGAGAGAGGCACTCCTCCTGTTATGACAATACAGGCTTAGGGGCTACTCAAGACAGAAAAGGTCGGGAAACGACCCTGTCCTGCCGGAGCTCAAACGGTAGGGCACTACACTGTTATGCCGGGGACACGGGTTCCATTCCCGACCAGAGGTCGTATCCCGATCCCCCCACCCCCCCCAATCTCTCTTTCTCTCCCGCTCATTTCCTCTCCCACTCTTCACTGTCCTGTCTGAATAAAGTTGAAAAATGCCATATACAGATGAATAGTCACATCGGGATGAGTTAGGGGCTACTCTACATGACTGAGGGGGTACTCCTGCTATGACAAAACAGGCTTAAGGGGCACGCAAGACAGATATGCTTGGTAAACACTATCCTAGGGTTCACACACCTGTTACATGATGAGCCTTTACAGAAAGCAACCCACATTCTGACCATATTGTGTTGTTTATTTCACTCTGACCATACTGTGTTGTTTATTTCACCGCACTAGACTTGGATGAACCTGCTGACGCCTTAGTTGTCATCAAAGTTTTACCTAGAATCAACTTTCTCTGACTGCTTTTTCTGAGTACTCTTTTTACTCTCTTTATTTCACCGTATTTGACTTGGATGAACCCGCTGACGCCTTACAGTAGTTGTCATCGCAGCTCAAAGTTTTACCTTGCTGCACACTAAGAACCAAACTGTTCATCTTCATCTTCCTCTTCCTCTTCCTCTGCCTGCTAGTGGTGTCCGAATCGATCCGGGGCATGGACGATCCAGATCCAGATCCAGATCCGGCAAGTTCCAGAATCAATCCGGCAATTTTTTTAAGTTTCAATTACTTCCATGGATATTTCGGGAGCAAAGACTGATACAGACTGATACAGAAAACAGACTATAAATTGTTGCTCAGTATCTGACTACTTGTATTTCCTCATCATGGCTGAACATTTGCTTTGCGTTCAGTAGAAATGTAATGCATTGCAATGCATTGTAGAATTGAATCGAATCGGATTGGATCTAATAGAATCGAATCGAATCGGATCTACTACCTCCCGAATCGTGATCGAATCGGATCGTGAGGGCAGTGCCGATCCACACCACTACTGCCAGCCTCTCTGACTTCAGGAAGAGGTCCCAGCAGGCTCCTCTGGCTGCCTGGAGACACTGCTAGTCAGGCTTACAATACAGCTCTCTCACACACACACGCACGCACACGCACGCACACACACACACACACACACACACACACACACACACACACACACACACACACACACACACACACAAACACTACGGACAGACAGACAGACACACACACACACACACACACACACACACACACACACGCACACAGACACACACACACGGACAGACAGACACACACACACACACACGCACACACGCACACACACACACACACACACACACACACACACACACACACAGACACACACACACACACACACACACACAGACACACAGACACACACACACACACACACACACACACACACACACACACACACACACACACAGTACAGGGCTGGACTGGTCATCTGGCATGCGGGGCATTTCCCCAGTGGGTCGACAGTCCTCAGGGGCCAATACTGTTTTTTGTTTGTTTGTTTGTTTGTTTGTTTGTTTTTTGTCCATTGAGGTCGGCCCTCAATTTAGATGGTGCGGTGCCATTGGTCTATCTTTAACATTGACAGTAGACCAAGCAACCACGTAATGATAACAGAGATTATTTAAGTATATACTGTAGAGATATGCCAATGTAATAGGTTGCTATGGGCACCTAACGTGACCAGGTTCCGGTCTGCCTAAAGGGCTGTGTCATAATACTCCTAGCATTGAATAGAACAGTCCTTAGGTCTGCTTAGGTCTGCCTAAAGGGGGATTTCTCCCCACTCCCCCTTGCAATAATAGAACCCGGAAACAATGGGTCAATAGAACCTCTCTCTCTCTCTACTCTCTCTGATAATATCGTCTATGTATGGGGCAGCTGTGGCCTAACGGTTAGGGAGTTGGTCTTTCAATCTGGGGGTTGTTGGTTCGAATCCCACCTGACCTCTCCCTACATCTCCATCCATGGCTGAGGTGCCCTTGAGCAAGGCACCTAACACCACATTGCTCCAGGGACTGTAACCAATACCCTGAAAAATAATAACTGTAGGTCGCTTTGAACAAAATGAAAGCGTCAGCTAAGTGCAATGTAATGTAATGTAATGTAATATAATGTCTAAAAGCAGAAGGGCTGAGTGATGTTGCACTCACACCAACGGCGCGGACATCCATGGTACGTCCACTTAAGGTGTCCGTTATCAGTTCGAAACGGTTAGAATGCATGAGAACAAATCATGCCTTGCACACAGGAACGCGGTGTAAGCGCAGCGCATGTCCGTCCCGACCGGACATGTCCGCATTGCTCCTTGAAAATAGAACTCGAGTCTATTTTCCTGCGCGGACGTCCGCGTTCAATGTGCAGGCTCCATTGAAAATGAATGGCTGCTGCCTGCGGATAGAACATGCAGGCCCGTTTCTAGGATTTTGGGGGCCCTAGGCAAAGGGGTTGTCGGGGCCCTAGGGCATTTTTTTTGGGGGGGAGGGGTTGGGGTTGGACAGGGCAGCCACGGCGCCAGAATTTCTGTTTCGGATGGGCCAGACCATTTTTGGATGGCACTCCAGTCATTAGCACAACTGTAGCCTACCAATACAACATCATGTCACATGGAAACATAATGAAACAAACAAGTCACCTTAGACAGTGTTGTGGCTATGCAGGGCAACACATGCATGAAGGGCAATGAATGCATTAAGAGCATGCATACACCAGCATTTTTTCGGTGAGGAAATGCAATCTAGGTAGGCCTATTATGATAACTAGTCCCTCCAGTTCATTTTATGAAACTTTATGAAGAAAGACCTGGGAAAATATAGCCCATTCCATTCAGTAGGCTCATCTCAAATGAAAGTAGGCCTATATGGCCCAATCAGGGTTTTTTTTTTACCCTACCACGAAAATCATGATCTGCATTGCCAATCACAAATAAAGAATGGTCTAATCTTTCCAACCACTTTGAGAATCTAACCAAGGGTGCTCCATTTGTGCAAAACGAAATATTGACAATAGGCGTAGCCTACAGTTCAGAAACTCAAGGCTGAGAAACGAATGAGCAGGCACAGTGGGGTTGGGGGGATGTGATATTAAGCCAGAATTCTGTAACCAAGCCAAGGGGGGTCTCCCCGACCATATAGCCTATTTTTTCGTATTGCATCCATCACGCACTTGAAAATACAATCCAAATGATTGTGT
>NC_085868.1:52399472-52401972 GCF_034702125.1 Engraulis encrasicolus | reverse complement strand
CTGTCGCACCTTCACTGTCCTATCAGAAAAAAAGCCCATAAAAATATATATATATATATATATATATATATATATATATATATATATATAATTTTATTTATTTTTAAAGACACAATACCAACTTCCATCCCAGGAAACAAAAAGGCACATTTTTAAATTACCTGCGTCAAAAAAATCTCCTAATCAGGTATTTTTGCTTTCCCTCATTTACATAAAACATTTCCTGCTGCGCTGCAGCCAGTCAGCCTGTGGCCAGGGGGGCAGTGGACTGGGCTGGCTAATAGTGCATATCAATAATGCATGCGGCATTATGATGTTTTTAATTAGTAACTAAGCATGTCATTAATCACCCATTCCATACAGTACACTGTAGTATTATTTGGCAGCGTGTTGAGGCCAGCACACAGCTTTCAGTTCAGTTCAGTTCAGTTCAACTTTATTGGTACCCGAAGGTAAACTGGGTTTGCAGTTTAAAAGAGAAGATGGCTGTCCTTACATCAGAACCACAAGACACATGACACATAAACATTGGAGTGTAAAAAACACATGTAGGCTACACAAAGAATAAATATTTTTTTGACATTTGACTAATACACATACAACATATACACACAAGGGGTATAACTGCAGTGGTCGGCCACAACACCTCATACAACCACTGCAAGACCAAGGCAGAAGTGACACCACACTCCTGGCGCAGCTAAAGTGCAAAGAGCATTTTACAAATACATAGGTAACCCTGCAAGTTATACTTTGTTTATTTTACATCTTGTTTAGCAAAGTAATTGCAGCTGGGACAAAACTGCTATTGAATCTTTACTGAGTGGGGCTGTTCTGTAATGGAATGTTGCGATAGTGTCTGCTTGTGGTTGCTCTCAACGAGGCGTTCAGTTGCCATGGGACACCAGAGACATGTCATGTCCGACAACGGGCCACATAGGCTTATAACAGTGTTTCTCAAACTTTTTCAGAGCGAGGACCACTTTGTCCCCCCAAAAATGTTCAGGGACCACCTGACAACTGAATTGACAGAGGTCACTTCACTTACTTTTTATTCACATTACAAGTCTTATTGTGGTAAAAATATGACTTCAGCCATGTTTAGATTTGTCATAATTTTACAGATATAGCCTACTGCTAGCTTGTCTTGGAAAAGTAGAATCCCCTCACGGACCACCTGAACTCTGTCGCGGACCACCAGTGGTCCCCGGACCACACTTTGAGAATCACTGGCTTATAACATAACAGAGGCTAGCTGTGGCCTAGTGCAGTGTTGCCAGCTGGAAAATGCTGAATTATTGCACCAAAACCTCAAAATTATAGTTTCTGGGGGCTATTTGGGAGGAAATGATCGTACAAGACCCAAATTGTTGTTTCAAGGCATCAAAATGAACTGAACGACAATTCTAAAATTATCGAACATCATGCTTTTTTTGAGAGACAAAATTGACAAAATTATGGCACAAATACGATAATTATCGTACATCTGGCAACATTGCCTAGTGGTAAGGAGGTGGGCTTTATATCAGAGGGATGCCGGTTCTGTTATAAAGGTCGTTGCAGGTCAAGGTCATGGTATAAGGTTGGATATTGTAGTTAATGTTAATTTGACTTAACAATATATATAAAATGGGACTTATTTGGTCCATAAGGCTTTGTCACAAGATAAAGGAGGTGTAATGAAAACCATTTTCAGTCTAAACTCAATTTTGACACAATATTACCACACCTTTCCTTTGCATGGCAGTGTAGGTCTATATGCTGTACAAAAGCAATTTGGCCATACTGTACGTTTATACACGCCAAGTCACAGACGTCAAAGGCAATTGGCCATATACTGTATACTGCACATCAAATCACATACGTCAAAGCCAATTGGCCTGAATCTGCACCCAGCTGAGAATCTTCAAAGACAAACAGTACTGTACAAAACAAATTGACCTCAAAGACATACAGTGCTGTACAAAACCAATTGACCTCAAAGACATAGAGCACTGTACAAAACCAACTGACCTGGGACCTGTTTCTCGATTCTTGTCGTTGCTAACCGTCTTAAGTCGGTCTTGAGTTGGTCGTAAGTTGCTCTTGAGTTGGTCTTAAGTTGGTCTTCAGTTGGTCTTTAGACGCAAGACCAACTTAAGAACAACTTAAGACCAACTCAAGACCTTGGTTACAACGTTGGTCTTAAGAACGAACAAAATGGCTAAAGTCGTTAGCAAAGGCACTGTCGAGAAACGACCCCCTGATTCCACATCTATATGTGTCTCTGAGTCATAGAGATGCAGTAGAGTATGTCTACGGATATATATACGTCATATACGGTCTTATCCATCCAGACCCTCCGAAGGGGGGAATGATGGGAACAGTTTGAGAACCACTGCAGTAGAGTACGTCTACTAGGCATACTGTCTAAAGTTAATTGGCCTGATTCTGCATCCTACATGTGTGTCTGTGTCATAAAGATACAGTAGAGTACGTCTACTACACATACTGTCTTATG
>NC_085868.1:52381972-52386972 GCF_034702125.1 Engraulis encrasicolus | reverse complement strand
GCCTTTATTGTCCCCAAAGGAAAAATCACTCTCACCACCATCATAACTTGTTACAGCCAACATGAAGATATAAAGTATACAACCCAATACACAATACATGTACACAAGGACATCACAAGGACATCAAGCGCTACACATGCACACTCCAACCAGGGTTGCCAGATGAGGCTGATGGTTTCCAGCCCAAAAAATGTTCAAAACACGCCTGGAAGCACTAAAAAACCCTTTTTCAATCAACCTCTTCTACTTATTTGATTTTATTTTAATTTAGTTATTTTCATTTTATTTAATTATTACTCTTTTCTTAAATATTGTTGTTGTTGTTGTTGTTAATCTACTGTAACTGGTAAGTGCATTGGGCTGCATGTCTTGTATGAATTGTGTTATATAAATGAAGAGTTTTGTTGCAAAAGCGCCATTTTTTGACTTCTGCATTTTATTTTTGGAAATGACCAGATGTTCAGATGTTCCATCATGTGTGAATCCTTGCTATTCAAATATTTTGAGAAGATACTTTTTAAACCTATATAAAATGCCTTTTGCAATGCAATTTAATGCAATGCTCAATACAAAAATGTCAATTTCCCAAAATGTTCTAAACAGATATACATCATTTTGCAATGACGCTGTTCAATAGTTAGGCTTTTATTTTTATGATGTCCAGGTCAGCGACAGGGGGGCGCCACTTCTGGACCCTGGACCAGCTGGTTGTGCCCCGCCCCAAGTGGGCGTCGACCACCCTGGGGCTCCTCCCCTCCTCGATCCCGCCGCGAGGCTCAGTGTGCTCATCCGAGCGTCTGTTCCATCAGCGCTCTCTCAGCGCAGGCTACGTCGGGGCCCAGAACGAGAACGGGAACGGGAACGGGAACGGGAACAGTTCGGGAGGTGAGACACCTAATATACAAACTCATGTGTAGACACCAAAAGAAAGAAGTTCTGAATTCTGCTCTGAATAAATAAGTAAAACGTCAAACAAGTGTGCGGTAAACTTCTTTACACCACTATGACAGTGCACAGGGCCTTTAGTAATACATTACGGCTTGGTAACAGCATATTCATAACAGGGGCCGTGTAACCAGGTTAACTATTCAATTTCAAAACAATTTAATTTCATTGTTATCTTTCACACACCGCGCTCTTCCGTCTTGTTGGTGCGTCTCTGAAGTAATAGTGACACTGAAGAAGGCTCTGTGCAGCCGAAACGTCTGTCATGTCAGTCCCTGCAATGTTAAAATAAAAAGAAAACAACAAGAAAGAAGAAAAATTGAGTGCGATCCATTTCCTACTACAGTACTAGATTCAACTTAATTTGACAGGGTCATCGGCGGCGGCTCCAGGGGTGGTTGGCGTTGGCGGTGGCAGTGCCGGCGTTGGTAGCCTTGGCGTTGGCGGTGCCGCGGTCGGTGGTTTGTTTGGGGGTCGGCGCAGCATGCAGTCCATAACCAATGAGCAGCGGGCATCTAAAGTGCTGGGCATCGTATTCTTCCTGTTTGTCGCCATGTGGTGCCCATTCTTCTTCACCAACGTACTGGAGGTAGGGTAGACTCCATGAATGTGTGTGTGTGTGAGTGTGTGTGTTTGGGTCAAAGACGTGCAAAATTAAGTTGTCATTCAGTGTAATGGATACCTTCTGCTGACTATAACTGTAAAAAACATGACTCTTTTATTTTATTTTTTTCCAGTGAATTCATGAAAGCCTCGGCTGTCATCCATTCACTTGAAACAATTTAAAAATCATGTTTTTTTTACCGTTACAGTCAGCAGAAGGTATCCATTACACTGAATGACAATGCCATTTTGCACGTCTTTGACCCGTTTGTGTTCGCGAAAATATAACTATTAATTATAGTCAGGGCTGTAAATTAACTTTTGACACCACCAGTCAAATTTGGCTAGTAGATGTTAAATCTTACTAGCCAAATATACACTTACTACAAGTCAAAATGGCTAGTGTGCTTTCTTTTCTTCAGCCGAACAGACATTTCACCAGCATTTGGCCAGTTGGCTGGTGTTAATTTAAAACCCTGATTATAGTACATTTGCCTTTTCAGGTGGTGTGTGTGTGCGTGTGTGTGTGTGTGTGTGTGTGTGTGTGTGTGTGTGTGTGTGTGTGTGTGTGTGTGTGTGTGTGTGTGTGTGTGTGTGTGTGTGTGTATGTTCGTGTGTGTTTGTGTGTGTGTGTGTGTGTGTGTGTGTTTGTGTGTGTGTGTTTGCGTGTGTGTGTGTGTGTGTGTGTGTGTGTGTGTGTGTGTGTGTGTGTGTGTGTGCGCGTGTGTGTGTGTCATTAGGTGATTGAGGATAGTCTTGTTAAGGGGACCAGCGTCATATACGTCGATAGAGAGAGAGTGTGTGTGTGTGTGTGTGTGTGTGTTCTCGTAACTATAATTATTACTTATAGTACCTTTGTCTTTCTAGGTGGTGTGTGACCCTGCAGTGTGCCCTCCACACCTGATGGGGGTGCTCCTGGACGTGTTCGTGTGGGTGGGCTACCTGTCGTCGGCCGTCAACCCGCTGGTCTACACGCTGTTCAACAGGACGTACCGCGCCGCCTTCGCACGCTACGTGCGGTGCCGCTGCTGTCGAGAGGAGAGGAGGCGGCCGCTGCAGTTCATACTGGTCAACACCATACCACCCATGGCATACACACACAGCAGGGCAGCTGAAGCAGAGAACACACATCTTTAGCGAACGTGGAAGCAGCACCTGGGATGGGAAACTCCCATTGTCAATGGAGAACAGCACTTCACAGCATGCACACAGCGGAATTGCATTTATGCCTCACCCGATCAAGGGGGCAGTGCTCAAACAACGCCCCAAGGGAGCAGTGCAGCCGTGCAATGGGGTCGGTACCATGCTCAGGGTACCTCAGTCATGGAGGAGGATTGGGGAGAACACTGGTTAACTACTCCCCCCACCAACCTGGCAGATGTCAATGGGAACCAGCACTTCACAGCACACAGCGGAATTGCATTTATGCCTCACCCGATCAAGGGGGCAGCGCTCAAACAACGCCCCAAGGGAACAGTGCAACCGTGCTATGGGACGGTGCAATGCTCAGGGTACCTCATACCAGTCATGGAGGAGGATGGGGGAGAGCAGTGGTGAACTACTCCCCCCACCAACATGGCAGATGTCAATGGGAACCAGCACTTCACAGCACACAGCGGAATTGCATTTATGCCTCACCCGAATCAAGGGGGCAGCGCTCAAACAACGCCCCAAGGGAGCAGTGCAGTAGTGCGGCGGGATCGGTGCCATGCTCAGGGTACCTCAGTCATGGAGGAGGATGGGGGAGAGCACTGGCTAACTACTCCCCCCACCAACCTGGCGGGTCGTCAACAGTCACCGCCCCCTCACCCCCCTATGGCATTTACACTCAGCGGGGCTGAAGAGATGACAGGGTGCAAGAGACGCCTGCTGAGAGACGACAGCACTGGGAAGTGAAGGGAAATTGAAAGCCCAACTGGGAAACACTGTGACTGTCATTGTGATACAGCATTCCACGGCACACAAGTGCAAACTGCACAAAACATTGCATTTATGCCTCACCCGTGCAAGGGGGGCAGCCTCCAATGGCGCCCCAACAGAGCAGTGCAGTGGGATGGTACCATGCTCAGGGTATTTCAGTCATGGAGGAGGATGGGGGAGAGAAACTACTCCCCTGACCAACCTTGCGGATCGTCAACAGTCACCACCGCCCCCCCATGGCATTCACACTCAGCGGGGCTGAAGAGATGGAGAATGCCAGGTAGCCTCCTCTAGAGCAGATGACAGGATGGAAGAGACGCCTGCTGAGAGACGACAGCACTGGGAAACGGTTATATCCAGAGGAGAGCAGTGGTTCTCCACCAGCAGTGGGTCTTGACCTTTTATTTTTTTATTTGTATTTTTTAAAGGGGCTTCTATGTCTTTATTTGACAGGACAGTCGCAGATAGGTGGCCGGGAAGCGACTGGGACAGAGAAACAGGGGAGGATTGGGAAATGACTCCGGCCCAACTCGAACCGGGGTCCCCGTGGGTGGGCATGCAAGCTCAAATGTGGGGGGCTTAGCGTGCTGAACCACAGCGCCCCCTTAACCTTTTTTGAACAGACGCCCCCTACAGTAGACAGGGTTGGATTAAGATAGGCCGGGGCCCCTCGGCTACAGGTTGCTGGTGGCCCCCGGGAAGGCAAATTTCTACAATGAATTTACATAGACAGTGTCATTATTACAAGCTAGGCATAAAGGATAACATGTCTGCCAGCTGTGGAGAGGAGTATTGAGCAGATTTTAAAGCTGTTCTCAATATTGCATCTCGTCACAATTCTGTGACAATTCTGACTTTTGGCCAATCGGGGGCCCCCTGGCAGGTGGGAGCAACCATTGAGAAACACTACTCCAGAGGGAGAAACCCATCTGTAGAGTTACAGGGGGGGTCAACAAGAAAGAAATGCCTATAATTGTTGCTAACACCTGGTAATACAATTGTACTATTGCAATAGCTTGGTAACAGCACAGAAATAATATGTTAACAGCGCTAATTCATGGCGATTTCCTCAACACCATCCCACCCATGTCCCTCACTCAGCAGGGCTATGGACACTGACAACACCAGACATCTTCTATGGAGAATATGACAGACAGGCTGGGCCTCAGTGTGTGTGTGTGTGTTTCTGTGTGTGTGTGTTTTGGGTACAACACCAGTCACCTACATGAGGAGGCCTCTGCTTCCAGCTGCAGATCATCCTGGTCACCCCCCCCACTCACACACACACCCCTCCACCCCCTCTAATCTGCCAGCGTAACGGAGGCTAACTAGCAGAGTTAGCGTGTAACGTTAGTAAAAACCAGGCTTTTCAATTCAAAATAATGCCATAATACGAACACTAGGTGGTGCCATTACCTTGAATTTCTTTGAATTTAATCTACACCACCCATTGAACGTACATAGAACACCACCACCTAGCATTCGTATTATGGCATTACTTTGAATTGAAACTCTTTCCATTCGGAATTTCG
>NC_085868.1:52271972-52376972 GCF_034702125.1 Engraulis encrasicolus | reverse complement strand
TCTTACCCTTTTAATGAATACTTACCACCACCATCAAAATCTACTTTTTCATAATGACTGGACAAATTGCACTTTTCATACATGAAAAGGGGGATCTTCTTCTTGGTTGACTGTACTTGGACCATACTAGAAAAAAATTGTTTAATACTTAGTAAACTTTCATGTAAAGATCAAATTTGTCAATAGGCAGCCCAGTTTCAATGAGCAGCATAGATGCAGTACCTTTTTTGACCATTTCCTGCACAGTGTCCCTTTAATGATGTGTGGCATGGAAATAATGTGGGAAGAATGCAGCACGCTCCCATAATCCAGGCTTCCTTTATAGAATACAGTACGCTCCCATATTCCATTCCTTTATTCAAGATCAACACATTTGTATTCTCATGCTGCACTGCCCCATCTCTCTCTCTCTCCCATCTCTCTCTCTCTCCCATCTCTCTCTCTCTCTCTCTCTCTCCCTCTCTCTCTCTCTCTCCCATCTCTCTCTCTCTCTCTCCCATCTCTCTCTCTCTCTCTCCCATCTCTCTCTCTCTCTCCCTCTCCCATCTCTCTCTCTCTCTCTCCCATCTCTCTCTCTCTCTCTCTCTCTCTCTCTCCATCTCTCTCTCTGTCTCTCTATCTCTCTCTCTCTACTGTGACCTTGGAGGAGTTTTTCTGAGCTCTCTCCCTCAGTGTTGCCAGATGTGTCTGATCAAATCCCGCCCAAAAGCTTCTCAAAAACCGCCAAAATGTACTAAATTCCGCCCAAATTCAACAAATTACATTGACATCTATGGGCCCAAAACAGCATACAAAAACGCCAAATGGCCAATTTTTCCTGTTTTTACCCGCAGACGCTTGTCCCAAGTAGCCCAATTGGGCGGGCACCCGCCCAATCTGGCAACACTGCTCTCCCTCCCTTTCTATCTGTCTATCTCTTCCCGGCAGTGCCACTGCTGTCTTCGTCTTACTTCTCTGCAGAGACTCCCGCTGTCTTTTTCTTCTGAACAGAAATTAACATGGATGTGATGTGATCAACTGGTCTGTAACGTGTCGCCAGTCACATGAGAATTCAGGACAGGCAGGGCTGTACTGGGACCATGTAGCGTGTTTGGTTTAGACTGGGGACATTTTCATACCGTAGCCTGATTGGCTCACTCCCATTGTCTATGTTTAAGGTGAACCAATGGGCTGTCCCTTCTACAACGGCGAAACAAGAAAGAAAAAAACCCCAGCATCATCCCTTGAGAATTGTAGGCCCACGGGGAAAATGTCCTGTATTAAATGATAAATGTCCGCAACACTCCCAACTGGGAGCATTAACAGTGTTGCAGACATTTATCATTTACTTCAGTTATTTTACTATGTCCAGCACCTGTGCCAGTGATGTGCTCGCATTCTCTGCCTTTGTAAAATGTCCTGTATGCCAGATCACCAGTCCAGGCCCGATTCAGGGAGACTCTCGAGGCCAGGGGTGTCAAACTCAGGACCGGGGGCCAAATCTGGCCCGCAGAGTCATTTTATTCGGCCCGCGAGATAATTTCAAATGTGTATTACAGTTGGCCCTCATACTACATTAATGTATAGTGTACCAAGACTTGAACATGACATTTGGTGTGTAAAAGAATTATGAGTGGGCCCAGGCCAATGACACAGCTCACACTCATCTGCAACACAATATGTGCCAGTGTGTCTGAAATTAAACTGTAAGTATTAAGCGCGTGCCTGCACGATTTTAGTCCATTTATTAAAAATAAATATTGAGCTCGGCATCCGACTTCGTTGCATACTCCACTTTTGGCCCTCAGTCAATTTGAGTTTGACACCCCTGCTCTAGGTCGTCCTCAGACGAGCCTTCCATCGTTGCTTCCAGTCATCCCGATTCTCCATACATCTTTTCAGTTCGCTGGTACTCAGGGCTCCGGCGTCCTTCCTGAGTATGTCCACAAATGTTAGTGTGGGACGTCCTCTTAACCGGCACCCATGTGATGGTTCCCATAGCACCAGTTTGCTGGCTGGCAGTTCTGGGTGCCTTTGGCAGTGTCCTGCAAGTCTCATTCTCCTTACAGCTATCTTCTCGCCCACCCTAGAAATGTAAATGTCTGCCTAACCCAAACAACGACATCTTGTTTTTGTCTTTGGTGCCCCAGCTGCAGCGACCCGACCAAGGCCACGGCAGGACTCGTTATCTTTCTTTAGGACAAAGTGTTGTTTGGACTTCTCTCTGCCTAAGAAGCTGTGTCCACGTAGCCTGTTATTTTGGCTTTGGCCTCCCGTCTTCACATAGTTTTGAACAGAGTTTTAAAATCTTCATATCAAAAATCCGGCTTTAAAAACATTGCATTAAAGGGGCTAAAACATACATGTTACAATGGAGTTTTTATTTTTATCCACCGGTTGCCTTTCCACCTAAAAAGGAGAAAAAAATACTCACATATAAAAATATCCGGTAACACTTTATTTTAGGGATACATCTATTAGCACTAATACATACAATATTAATGCCTGTGTAAGTAACTTGTAAGGCGTGTACTAAGCAAAATCAGACAGTTGTTAGACATTTATTCGCAAATGTCTTGTTCATGCACAATAAGGGATTTATTACCAATATAACCTTAGTAAGGACTAGTAGACCTACATTTCTATTTGTGTATTTGTGCTAATAGATGTATCCCTAAAATAAAGTGTTACCAAATATCCTGCTGCGTGGAAACAGCACCAAACTCCCCCAATCCCCCTGGGCACCTGCGGTTGTTTTGGACCTACTGGGGCGCAGCCAAGAGCTAGACGCAGCGGCCCGGAGCATGTGTACGGTGTCTTCAAAATGCTAATTCGTGGTCAAAATTATTTGTAGTCATTATTTTTTCCTCTGGTGATTTGATAACGCTTCAAATCACCATTTGTAAAACAATGAATAGCTTTTATATTTCATATAAAGGTATTATATCCAGTGGCAGTATAATCCCCTGTTATATTGTGGCCAACTACAAAGATAGGGCTCAATATTGTTTAAAGGTGAATTCCGCTTTAAATAAAGATTTTAGCTATGTGCTGCTCCTTTCAATCAAAACTCACTACAGAGAAGTTCCCATTAACAAATAAGTTTCTTCATGGGAATGCTTTCATTTATGCATCGCGAACACTACATATTAAGAACAGGAACGTAAAATTCTAAATTTTGGAGACCAACACTTTGAAGGTGGCCAAAATTTAAGCTGTGTGATAATAACTTTCAAACAGGTGGGCAGATTTGAATATGTAGTAATAATAATAATAATAATAATAACTTGGTGTTATAGAGCGCCTTTCAAGTAAGCCAAGGTCGCTTTACATTGGGGGGCGGGGGCGGGGGGGAGGGGGGGTAGGCGTTGAAGGGGCAGGGGAAGGGCCAGTGAAGATGATGTCCATATGCCTCTGTGAAAAGATGGGATTTAAGGTGCTTCTTGAAGTGTGGGGACCTAGCGTATGTTAGGAGGTAGACTGTTCTAGAGTGTGGGGGCAGCAACGCAAAAAGCTCTGTCACCAACAGTACAGAGTCTGGCTCGGGGGATGATGAGAGTCCTTTTCAGAAGACAGCAGAGACCTGGACTGGGAATGGGGTTGGAGGAGTTCAAAGAGGTACTGAGTAGTAGTAGTAGTAGGCCTACATCTTGTATGCTTACACTCTATAATACAGGTGCATGAGCTGGTGATTACATGTTTACTGCCTCAAATGGTCATATTGGCTGAAAATGTCTACCAGTGGTCATTTTTGTATCGGGGGAATCAATCCTGATGAACATTATAAAACAGGTTTCAATTGGTATCCTCATCACCTGACCTAGCGACCCCAGGGGCTGGCCTGGGAGAGAAATAGGACCTGGTCACGTTTGGCTTAAAAGGGGCCCTAATCATTAGCGGCGCAGAACTGACTCACCAGTGAGCCCCTATTTTCAGAAATGTAAAAAATGACATACATAGGGGCCCACCGGGAAATGCCCGCTATGCCAGATGGCCAGTCCAGCCCTCCCTAGCCCATTCTCTAAGCCAGTGGTTCCCAACCTTTTTTGTCTTGTGTACCCCCTAAACATTTTCATTGTGCCATGAGTACCCCCCAAGTCAAGTTCTATATCGCTTTCTTTATACCAATGTAACTAATCTCCATACATTTGTTAAAATTAAATTTTCCAAGTACCCCCTGCAGTATGCTCGCGTACCCCTAGTGGTACATGTACCCCTGGTTGGGAACCACTGCTCTAAGCCCCAGCAAAGTGTCTGTACTGTTTAAGGCTCCGCCTGCACCTCCTTCTCCAGTTAGTCTACATGAGTTTTAAGATACGACCACGATGCCTCCCCAGCTACAGCTCCCTTAAGGTTTGTGCTTTCATATCATTTACTCACTTTTTTGTGGCACTGTACTCAGGGCTCTAAATTAACAGCAGTCAAAGGGTAGTAAAATGTCATTTTGGCTGGTAGAAAAGACCAACTTAACCAAACAAGCCACTTTAACCCCTTAAGACACGGCATTATAAATTAGCAGTTACCATAATGACAATGACCAAGTCGTAATGTATTACTAAAGGCTCCATGCACTGTCATAGTAGTGTAGTACTATAGTAGTTAACTTTCAATTTCTATTACAGTGTGCCACAGGAGGTACGGCGTGCATTAAGGGGCTACACCCATTAGTGAGTGTGTGTTTGGCTAGTAAGATTTCATCTAATAGCCATTTTGGCTGGTGGTGAAAAATGACAATGTACAGCCCTGACTGTACCAGAGAGAGTAGAGAGAGAGAGGTTCCATTGGCCCATTGTTTCCTGGTTCTATTATGGCCCCCCTTAGGCAGACCTAGGCAGACCTAAGGACTGTTCTATTCATTGTAGGAGCATTATGACACGGCCCTTTAGGCAGACCGGAACCTGGTCGCGTCAGGTGCCCATAGAAACCTATTATGTTGGCATATCTCTATACTTAAAGAATCTCTGACTGTACTGAATGCCTGTGGTACTGACTGTCGTCGGGATGAATTACATGTAGTATACAGTAGTCTGACAATGCCATTTCATTTATTATGGTTCTAGGTTAACATGCCCGAGAAATGGCAGTCAAATGTTAGTCAAGGTTGTGGTAGGATGGTCTAGGATCTACCATCCCCATGTCATTCAAATATTAGGCCATATTTGCCAATAGTTCATCACTGTTACCTGTCCTGACCTGTCTTGCACATTAATGTCAGTCTGTAAATGTCAGTCATGTGCACGTACAGTGTGTCTATGTCCTGGCATAGAATAGATAAGAGAGAGAAACGTCATTTCATTTTTCTTGTGTGACTTGTGCACACAAAGAAAGTTACAATAAAAACCAACTTGACCTGACTTGAAAAGGATTAATACGTATCTGAATAATTTGTCATTCTTGTGAAATGTATTGTCTTTGCCATTAACAGTACATCTGATGCAGTGAGCCTAATGGAATTATGCAACAGTGTTTTTGGAAATAACTGTAAAAAATATTGGTGTTGTTGCTTTCTACTTTTTATGGTGAAATCCAAGCATGAACGTACAACTTCTTACTAGATTTTAAAGAGTGGAAAGTGGAAAAGTAGGTGGATAACGGCTAGACCCGGGGAGAAATAGGGCCAGAATGGTGGAGAAATAGGACCTGGGCACTTTTGTCTTAAAGGGGATCGTCATAATTAGTGGCGCAGAACTGACTCACCGGTGGGTTTCATAAATGTACAAAAAAAGGGTTTTGTACGGAATATGTGAAAGAATGTGCAAACGGACATCTACGGTACATAATGTTGTAAGAAGAGTGTTTAAGGTCAGTGTTGCTAGATTGTGCTGGTTCCCGCCCAATTGGGCTGCTTAGGATGGCCTTGTGTGGGTAAAAATGGCATGTATAAAAAAAACAGTCCAATTTTTGCCATAGAAATCAATAGAATTGGGTGGGATTTTGTGCTTCTAGTCGGGTTTTGAGCATTTTTTGGGCTGGAAATCATCAGCCTCATATGGCAACCCTGTTTAAGGCACACCATGTTATAGTTTTAGTAGTTAATTTCCAGAATCCATGCTGCCCATCCACAGATGTTACCTTTTTAACACATACTTACCACCACCATCAGATTTTAAGTATTTAATATGACTGGGAAAATAGCATTTTTCATACATGAAAAGGGGGATCTTCTCCATTTTGAATATCCAGAAATAGACATTTCTAGCTGCAAAACTTACTGTACTTTGGTTACAGTAGTAGTTAATATTGGTTTATTATTTAGTAAATGTTCATGAAAAGCTCAAATTAATAGGCAGCACAGTTTCAACAAGCAATATAGTTGCAGTAACCTTCAAGCCACATTGTACATAGTGCACCTTTAAAGGAACAGTCCACCCTTTATTGATTTTCACATATTTGCAGTATTTCCAAGCATTGCTAAGTGTGCATATCATTTTCTTCTCTGTGTTTTCAATACTTAGTTTCAGTGGATCCAAATTATTAGCATAGCCTAGCATAATCACTGGAAGTAAATGGGAGCATTAGCATCAAGCCATAAGTGATCACAGGACGGGATTATAAGTACATTAATGATGTTTTGTTTGCTCCCATAGACTTGCAAAGGAGAGATTCATTAAGATGGCATTTTTGGTGCCGATCCATCACAGCAGAAGCCAAATTTCAACTAGCGCTTGGAATTCTGACTAGCGCTTGGAATTCTGACTAGCGCTGGGAATTCTGAATGCTGGGCACGTATGGAGTGGAGGTATGTGGCCAGAGTTAGCCCTCAGCATCATGTTTTAAAGGGAAAGTTTGGTAAATTTCAACATGCAGTTGTATTACTCACGCTACCCTTGACTTGTCAGTACCTGGTGATGCCACATTTTTCGGCTCAGCCCTTTCCGAGATATGAGCAATTCTAATGGGGGCAGCGTTTGTTTACATTTTTAAAAAATGAAACATAGGCCAACTCCAAATATTTTCCCAAAAGGTACTGCTGTTTGCTAGTTGTCTGCTGATGTTTTATAACCTTTGGATGTTTTTGGGAATAAATAAAAATGTTTTTTTGAAATGTAAACAAAGAGCTGCCCCCATTACAATGACCAGGATCTTGGAAACGGCTGAAGAAGAAGAAAAAAAAAATCTCAGGCGCTGACAAGTCCAGGGTAGTGTGAGCATTACAACTGCATGTTGAAATTGACCAAACTGTCCCTTTAACACCATTTAAGCCATTTTACACCAGATTTCCCCTTTAAGGGCTTAATATTTATTGATGGACTGTAAAAACTCTGAAGACTCTGTCTGATGAAGGTCTAAGGACCGAAGGCTTACACATCAAGTAAAGCATTGCAAAAAAAAGACCTGAAATGTGTGATTGTCTCTTTTTTGTACACAAATACATTTTCAAACATATTTTTGCATAATAAAACTGTCCTCCATGTACCGTACAAATGCCATATGTAACATGTTATCATAATATTCTTCTCCTATCAGATTGCCAGCTACGTTTATATGTGTGTGAGCGTCAGAGAACCAGACCGCTCCATCTGACAAAAAAGAGGTGAGACTGTCTTGCCTTCTCATCAGTCATGGAAGTACTGTCTCACAAACTACAGTATGCACCTAAAAGAACTGTAAGTCGCATTGGACCAAAGTGTCAACAGTAATGTAATGTCATGTCATGCATGTTTTGCAGTGGTTCGGAGAGAAAACCCCAACTGAAAGCAGGATGCGGAGGTTCTTTCCACTGTTAGCTGGAATCTTTATTGTGCTGGTCGTTGGTCTTGTGCAGTGGAAATGGGAGGTGATATCCAACATTGACCTATACAGACCACCAGTGCTGCATGACCTATACAGACCACCAGTGCTGCATGAAGCTCCAGAGATCGCGGAAACCATTCAACAAATCAATGACTCCCGGCACCTCATGGTGTCTGCATTTAAGGACCATCGTAAACGGGGGGTCATACGGGTGATTAGCATTCTCAAAAGATGGGCGCCCAAGAAGCTGTACTGTGTGCTCTGTGTTCAAGCTAACGCTAACGCTAACGCGAGGACTGAGGGAGATGAGGCGTTTAGTCAGTGTGAGTCTTCAAAGGCAGTAGTTAAAATACACAGTGACCACTTTGGCTTTCCTTACGGGACTTCGGACATATTGTGCAACAGTCCGTCGTCCTTTGAGCCCACACATGTGGCCATATCAAAGGACCCAATCGCTATCGAGAATTTAAAATATTTACCCATTCAAAACCAGGAGCCCAAAGATTCATTTAAGTACAATTTCACTGTGTGCATATCCAACCTCTTTGGTGAGTACAACAATGCCCTTCAGTTTGTGCAGACCATGGAGGTCTACAAGCTGATTGGCGTTCAGCGAGTGGTCATCTACAACACCAGCAGCGGGCCAGATCTGGAGAAAGTACTCAAGCATTACAGTAACGAGGGCATGCTGGAGGTTGTTCCATGGCCAATAGACAAATTCCTAAAGCCTTCAAATGGGTGGAGGCGAAGTAAATCACCTGGGCAATTGCATTACTACGGCCAGCTCGCCACGCTAAACGAATGCATATACAGATACATGTATCAGTCCAAATACCTCCTCCTGAACGACATTGATGAGATTGTCATGCCTTACAAACATGCCAGCCTGGGGGACCTAATGAACGCCCTACAGAAACGCCATCGTCACTCTGGGGTTTTCCTAGTTCAGAACGCCATTTACCCCAAAACCCAGTTTGACGACAGCGGGCGCTTTAGCCGGCCTGAGTGGCAGAATGTGCCCGATATAAATATCCTGGAGCACGTTTACCGCGAGCCTGGCCAGAGGAAAATATTCAGGGCCACTAAAATGATTATCAATCCTCGCTTTGTGGTGCAGACATCCGTACACTCAGTCCTAAAGCACTTTGGACCCTCCGTCATGGTCAGGTTTGATGTCTGCCACATAATCCACGTCAAGAAACCTCGACGAAGGAAACTAGACAAAGACCAACTGCAGGAGGACAAGAGGCTTTGGGAGTTTGAGGAGAAGCTGCTACCCAACATTAATCGAGCACTTAATGAGTCAGGACTCTTACTGTGAAAACATCTGTATACAGCAGTGGTTCCCAACCTGTGGGTCGGGACCCAACCTATGGGTCGCCAAAGATTCACGGGGGGTCGCGAAGCCCTCTTGAGTTTAAGGGGTTTCATTTTAATACCATATGTAGCCCATGTTGAATGAATGACTAATGCATAGAAGCAACAAAATTTAAGTGCTACATTAAACATTTATTCTGTTTTTGAACAAAGACGAATTGAGGAATAAAATGATGACTAAAATGAGTTTTCGGAGGAGACAGAGCGTATCGAGTGACTTCCTCTCATGCGGGCGCTGGGTCACCAAAGCTTACAATAGTAAAAACATGGGTCCCTGAAGAAAAAGGTTGGGAACCACTGTATACAGGACTCTTACTGTGAAAACATCTGTATACAGGACTCTTACTGTGAAAAGAAACTATACCTTTGGCCATAAAGGGGGCAGCTGATCTGTAGCACATTGATGGTGTACGGCGGAAAACAACATCAATAGTTATGCCACTATATGAGTCAGGCCTGTGGCTGCCGTGGGAAACTGAACTTTAACGAGTTAGCTGACATCAGGTCAGCTGGGGGAAAAGCCTTATGCCTTGTGTACACCAAGCGCGAACTGCGCTACCTGAGCGACAGAAGTCATTGTTTCTCTATGGAGGGAAGGCGAATAAAGCGACCAGAGCGAATTTGAATTCGCCAGGGGTGAAGCGAACTGAGCAACCAGAGTGAATTTTAAATTCAATAAATTAAAAGCTTAAAGTCAAGCTAATCTTATTATCTTATTACCAATTTAACCTTCGTAAGGACCTAGTAGGCCTTAGCGTTTGCTTAGTACATGCCTTACAAGTTATGTATGCAGGCATTAACATTTTATGTATTAGTTCTAATAGATGTATCCCTAAAATAAAGTGTTACCGCTATGACGCGCTACGGCAAAAAACAATTGGAACGTTCATATCTCCGCCTCCAGAACGCATGAAGTGAATTCATGGCAAAACTTCTTCAACCACTTCAGCTACCTGGGTCACACAATTGTTGTTTTTTTTTTTTGTCAAATTGCGTCATAGCTCATCACCATAATATTAGCTGATTTTTAATCAATGAAATTCGCTTTGGCCACTTTTTTTTCCCCCGCTGACCCTCCATAGAGAAATAATGACTGCCAGCGCTCCAGTCGCATAGGTTGCTCAAGTTGTACACGCACAGTTGGACTAGCAAACCAGACCATGACATAAAATAACATCTGGGACACATAACACATTACAAAAGGGATTTTAAAGAGACACTGTGTGAGATTTCTAGTTGTTTATTTCCAGAATTCATGCTACCCATTCACTAATGTTACCTATTTCACGAATACTTACCACCACCATACAATTCTAAGTATTCGTTATGACTGAAAAAAATTCACTTTTCTTACATGAAAAGGGGGATCTTCTCCATGGTCGATATTGAATTTCCAGAAATAGACATTTTTAGCTGCAAAAATGACTGTACTTGGACCATACTTGAAAATATTTGTTTATTACTTCGGAAACTTTTATGTAAAGATCAAATTTGGCAATAGGTAGCCCATTTTCAATTCGCAGCATAGTTGCAGTACCTTGTTTGACCATTTCCTGCACAGTGTCCCTTTAAGTGTGCTGACTTCTCACTTTGAAAACTACAGTTGGCCTTCGTCCTGCACCTTTTCCTGGGATGTGCACAATCCTCTCCTTCAGTAAAGTAACATCTGGGACAGCTGCACTCTTGACTGAGGAAGCTGAAGAATTATAATGAATGCAGCAAGTGGTGATGACGGGCCTTCCCACCTATGGTTCAGTGGATGGGCATGTCGCCCACGCCCCCATCAACCTTTTTGTTTGTCAAAGCAAGATACGCACAAGCTTTGCGTATGTGCTCGTTTTTTGAATGTCATGAAGAAGTGGAATGTATGGCACTACACATGGTAATAAATTGACCCAATACGCCATTGTTCATTATTATTATATTATTAGCCAATACGCCATTGTTCATTATTTTCCTGTTGGTGTGGATTATGTGTGGCCTGATATAGGCCTACAGTATGCTCAAATTCCTTTCATGGAGTCCAAGACTAGACCTCATTAAAAATGTTTGTGTGGCAGTATGATCTACATCTAGAGAACAACATTGGTTTGAAGTACCATGAGGCTTAATTCACACCAGGGCTTGGCGGAACAGCAGGGCGACGACTGAGGTCTTTCCGCTTAATTTCGGCCGGTGTGTACTACTCGGCCTTTCACACCGACAGCGTTGACGTGCGTCCTGTGGCCAGTCCTGTTCAAAATCCCCCAACAGCCAAAGCTAGCGTGCTACTGCCTACTACCGCCGGTTGGTGTGGAAGGACAGATCTGTTTCCATGTATTTTCGCCACCGCTGGTAAAAATTACTTCTGTCCCACGACACTTCACTGCTCTGGTGTGAATTAGGCCTAACACTACTGTGTGCATGTGTGTGCCTATATTTGTCTATAAGAAAAGGGAGATACAGAGACAGTGAGAAAGACAGACAGAGATGGAGAATGAGTGTGTGAGAGATAGAGAGAGACAGAGAGAGAGACAGAGACAGAGAGAGGTGTCTTCATTGTATATTCATGACTGTTCATCCATGAAGTGGAGTGCCTCTAGCTACTTGCCTTTACTGTTTACACTTTATAATGGTAACACTAATAAACATACATTTACCACAGCCATATACATCCATACTCTAATCCTGTCCTACACACAGCATGGTTGCTATACTTTATTACATTTATTACGTTATTGTAATCAATGCTTTGATAATAGCATTCCCATGATTTCATCTTCTCACATGCAAATTACACTGTACCTAGATTTTGATCGTTACAGTAGCTGAGTGGTTTGTTCAGAACAAGGACATTTGAAAATAACTCTATTTTAATATGAAGATATTTAAAGCCACATAGACTCAAAGCAGCACTGCTCATGTTTAAGATTTTTGGTGATCATGTGCAGGTTGATATATGCACAAAATTATTGAAGGTGCACTGCGTAGGAAATGGTCAAAAAAGGTACTGCAACTATGCTGCTCATTGAAATAGGGCCTTTTGCCAAATTTGATCTTTTCATGAAAGTTTACAAAACAATAAACCAATATTTTCTAGTATGGCCCAAGTACAGTCATTTTTGCAGCTAAAAATGGCTATTTCTGGAAATTCAAAATGGCGGACCATGGAGAAGATCCCCCTTTTCATGTATGAAAAATGCAATTTTTCCCAGTCATAATGAAGACTTATAATTTGATGGTGGTGGTAAGTATTTATGAAAAAGGTAACATTTGTGAATGGGTAGTATGAATTCTGGAAATGAACAACTAAAAATCTCACACAGTGTCTCTTTAAAGGTGCATTGTGTAATATGTTTAGCAGTTCATTTACGGAATCCATGCTGCCCATTCACAAATGTTACCTTTTCTTTGTAACAAATACTTACCACCACCATCAAATTATAAGTATTCAATATGACTGAGAAAATTGCAATTTTCCAATTCTGGAAATGAACTACTAAAAAGATTACACAGTGCACCTTTAACATCTGTTTTTAATAGACTATCCAGGTCATCAGCACCATCTCCTGCCTCTCAACCATCATAATGCATCAGTTTAAATAGCAAGTTTGAGACCAAGAGCGGATCTAGCCATTTTGGGGGCCAAAATCTAAACATGGGGCCCTCAAAAGTCATTATACTCTCTGCCCTGCTCTCTCTCTCTCTCTCTCTCTGTTCTGTTTTTCTACTCTCTGTCATAGATGAGTACACAAGTAGTGTAGGTGGAGCCCTATCTCACGCCTTTCGTAAAGTCTTCACGAAAAAAATAGAGTAATTTTCGTGGTGCATTCACGTTATTGCCCGCCTTTCGTAAAGTCTCCACGAAAATAATAGATTAATTTTCACGCTGCCTATTCACTTGAATTGCCCCACTGCTGCTATGGTTATCCAAACGTCTGCAGGGGCGGGGAGGGGGTGCTGCTGACAGAACACTGCTGATACACTCGGGACTCACTAATTCGACGCCCTTTCGGTACTTACGCCTTATGTCCCCTAAACCTAAACCTAACCCTAACCTTAACCCTAAACCTAACCCTAACCTTAACCCTAACCTTGACCCTAAACCTAACCCTAAATTGCTTGTTTGAAATGTTTGATTACCATGTGATGGTAGGCTACCGAAAGGGCATCAAAGTAGTGGGTCGCTAGGCAACAGTCGGGCAATTCAAGTGAATAGGCAGCTTGAAAATTAATTTCGTGAAGACTTTACGAAAGGCGGGCAATAACGTGAATGCACCACGAAAATTACTCTTTTTTTCCGTGAATACTTCACGAAATGAGTGAGATACGGTTGGTAGGTGATGCGCGCACATCCAGTAAAACAGGTGCTGGATCAAACAAACGTGCGTAAAAGACTGAAGAGAAATCCGCACACTGTTGCTGCTGACCGATTTATTTAACACAACGTTTCGACCTCAGGCGGTCTTCTTCACCTATACACCTGACGAAGACCGCCTGAGGTCGAAACATGTTAAATAAATTGGTGAGCAGTCGAAACATGTTAAATAAATCGGTGAGCAGTAACAGTGTGCAGATTATCTTTATTCTTTTATAGATGAGTACACACCCAGAAATACCTGCACTCGCAATCGCACGCACGCACGCACACAAACTTAAAAAAGCCCCAAGAATAGATTCTAAATAACTCATGGGCAGGGCAAGAGATCATCTTGATCACTACAAATTATTTGAGCAGTGTGTGTGTGTTCTCACACGAACCCCGGACAATTCACGCCGTGCGGCAGCCTCCAGAGCTGGTGTGTGAATGTGGGAAAGTGTGTGTGTTTGCACTTTGGGACAAATTTAGTTGTGATATTGCACTATATACATACAGGTTGTATTGTATTCTGGTAACATCAAATTTATTATGCTGTGACTTAAGGGGTTAAAGGCACATATAGTGTGTGTGTGTGTGTGTGTGTGTGTGTGTGTGTGTGTGTGTGTGTGTGTGTGTGTGTGTGTGTGTGTGTGTGTGTGTGTGTGTGTGTGTGTGTGTGTGTGTGTGTGTGTGTGTGTGTTGTGCATGCATATGCACACTTGTTATGAAGTCCAAGTGCACTAAAGATACAAGAGTATCCAGCTGTATCCTTCCCAGTGCCCCCCTAGGGCTCTCTAACGCCCCCTCTACTGTAGAGCCCCTGGTTGAGAAACTCTACTTAAAATTATGGTCAGACTTCGCTCCAGCCAGGCTCTGAAGAAGACAGTAGTCGCAACGCGTCAGCCCGTTTAATTAAAAGCTTTTTAACTTCACCAGCAGTGTGCCTTGGAATCTTTGGCAGACCTTATCAACAGCCACAACTGGAGCTAAGTCTGACAATCATTTTAAGAGACTTAATTTCCTTGAGCCAAAGAGCACCTGCTAAAGAGAGAAAAGTGAAGCAGCACTCCTCCATGATCAACATTCCCTAGTGAACATTTGATTTTTTCAGCATATGAGAAACTACTGTTCCAGCCCTGCCTTCCTGCATGCCGCCTATGGAGGCTACTCCCCCTGGGGGGCTCTAGAACCCCTGTTGAGAAACTCTACTGTAGAACTTTGGTGTGGGAGAATGGCAGGGGCGCCATCTGGTGTTGGGACAGGGTACAACCCATCATCTACAGGTTTGCTAACACACAGAAAACTACCATGTGTGGATTTTGTTTTTGTTTTTAATAATTCACTGTCACACTGAATATATATGATTAGTACAATATTAGTATAGCCTAAGCATGATACTAGTATTTGTATGATATACATGAAACAGCAGACACACACACACACACACACACACACACACACTTGAACAAATGAAATTTTCTTAAAAGTATTCCAAGAACCTGTAGGCTAAACCAGATCAATTTTAGTTTTTTTATTTCACATTTTTCCCTTTAAAGCTTTGAGTTTGTTTTCAATGCATTGTGCAGATTATAGTTTATATTAAATGTGCAAAAAGTTGGGAAATTATTTGTCTTTGTCATTTTTTGTACATCACAAAAACGTGGCATTTGAACTGGGCTGTGTAGACTTTTTTTCAGAAACTTTAACAAATTTGAGACCCAACACGTAAATACCTTTAACTTCTTTTTATACACTAAACACAGGGCGTCAGGCTCATATTGTGTTTCTCACCGCTCATAATGCATGAATTTATATAACAGATTTGAGACCCAACAAGTCAAGACTTTTCACCACCATACACCTTTACTGCATTAGCTAAGGACCATTACAAAGAAAGTAAGAAATAGGCTTACGCAACAGCTGGATAAAAATAAAACTCAATTGTGTTTGTGGATTTTAAAGGTAGTCTAGAAATCTACAGTAGATGCCCCAAGTGGCTGCAAATTGAATTGGGGTTTAGCTCGCTAGGCTATTTTAAAGGTATATTGTGCAGGAAATGGCCAAAAAAGTTACTGCAACTGTGCTGCTCATTGAAACTGGGTTGCCTATTGCCAAATTTGATCTTTTCATGAAAGTTTACTAAGTAATAAACTAATATTTTCTAGGATGGCCCAAGTACAGTCCCTTTTGCAGCTAAAAATGGCTACTTCTGTAAATTCAAAATGGCGGACTATGGAGAAGATCCCCCTTTCCACGTATGAAAAGTGCACTTTTTCCAGTCATAATGAATACTTACAATTTGATGGTGGTGGTAGGTATTCATGAAAAAGGTAACATTAGTGGGTAGCATGAATTCTGGAAATAAACAACTAAAAATCTTACACAAAGTAAGTACCAGTAAATGAAAGTCAGGTTATTAGCTGTTGTTCCAAACACATGGACAAAACTTTTTGCAACAGCTGTATATTAGTTTTATCATTATAAAGTGTGTACGACTCGTGGTAGATTTACGATTGATGGCCCAATTCCGACAGAAAACTGATTAGGGAAAGATTATTAGTGAAGGGATACATTATAGCATGTATGCTCCATCACACTGTGAAGTAGGCTAAAACAAATTAAGTTGGACAGTGTGTTTTCCAATGCAATGTTTGCTTCTCTACACTCCGCTTCTTCCTCACATTTTCCTGGAAGCTTGACAGGTCCATCAATCGTAAATCAACCATGAGTCGGACAGCCCATTCAAATGCATTGGCCGCGGAAGTGTGGCCCAACCACGAAAAAGAGGGCTTTATCGTGACGGCACCACTACCGTTATAGATTATTTTAATTTCGTGGAAACACGACACATCTCGTGCAATAGTGCTCCACAGTAAGGGTTTCCCCCAGCTGAGCTGATGTCGCCTATCTCTTTGAATTTCAGTTTCGCACTGCAGTAATAGGCCTGACTCATATAGTTGCATAGCTATTAATGTTGTTTCCCGGCCTACACCATCAATGTACTACAGGGGTCATCCCTATGTTCCCCAGGTCCTATGTTCCCCGGGTCCTATGTTCCCCTCTACCGGCAACCCTGCTTCCAAGTAGACTGCTGCCGCATGGCAAAGTGCAGGTTGTTGTTGCACCTCTGACAGGTTAGGTTTAGGGATGGTTTTGGGAAGGGCACAATTTGAAAACTTGGAAACATACAATGCGGGGAACATAAAAGCCTTTTTTAGAAAAAGGGTTCTATGTTCCCCTTTCCCATACAAAGACAGGGGAACATGGGACCTGGGGAACATAGGACTTGGGGAACATAGGTACGCTCCCCTGCTACAGATTAGCTGCCCCATTCATGGCCAAAGGTATAGTTTCCAAGTTTTGATAAAGGACGCGCTCAACTTCTTGGAACAAACGAAAGTCTTTGAGTGTGCTATACAATGTATCAACTTAAGGAAGAAAAATCTGCACTCACAATCTGTGTATCATTATTTATTTATATTACCACCATGTCCAAAAGCAAACGCGTTTCGGCTATCAAGCCTTCATCAGTGTCAATACAAAGGTATACAATGCCAATACAAACTATACAAAGGTATAGTGTTCACAGTAAGAGTCCAGACTCATGAAGTGCTCGATTAATGTTGGGTATCAGCTTCTCCTCAAACTCCCAAAGCCTCTTGTCCTCATGCAGTTGGTTTTTGTACAGTGTCCCATTTCCAGGTATCTTGACATGGATCAAGTGGCAGACATCAAAGCTGACCTTGACGGTGGGTCCAAAGTGCTTTAGGACTGAGTGTACGGATGTCTGCTGCACAAAGCGAGGATTGATGATCATTTTAGTGTGCTTGATCGCCCCCTTCTGCTCAGGCTCACGGCGGTAAACGTACTCCAGGATATTCGTACCAGGCACGTTCCGCCACTCGCGCAGACTAAAGCGTCCGCTCTTGTTAAACTGGGTTATGGGAAAAATGGCGTTCTCAACTGTGAAAACCCCAGAGCGAGGATGGCGTTTCTGCAGGGTGTCCATTAAGTCCCCCAGGCTGGCGTGTTTGTAAGGCATAATAATCTCATCAATGTCGTTCAGCAGGAGGTATTGGGACTGATACATGTGTCTGTATATGCATTCGTTTAGCGTGACGAGCTGCCCATAATATTGCAAGTCCCCGGGTGACCTCTTTGAGTTCCACCCATGAGAAGGTTTTAGGAATTTGTCTATTGGCCAAGGAACAACCTCCAGCATACCGTCTTTGCTGTAATACTTGAGTGCTTTCTCCAGATCTGGCCCACTGCTGGTGTTGTAGATGACGACTCGCTGAATGCCAATCAGCTTGTAGACCTCCATGGTCTGCACAAACTGGAGGGCATTGTTGTACTCACCAAAGAGGTTGGATATGCACACAGTGAAATTGTACTTAAATGAATCCTTGGTCTTCTGGTTTTGAATGGGTAAATATTTTAAATTCTCGACAGTGATGATTGGGTCCATTGATATGGCCACATGTGTGGGCTTGAAGGATGACGGACTGTTGCACATTATGTCCGAAGTCCCGTAAGGAAAGCCAAAGTGATCTCTGTGTATTTCAACTACTGCCTCTTTAGACTCACATTGACTATGAGCCTCGTCCGCCTCAGTCCTAGCGTTAGCGTTAGCTTGCACACAGAGCACACAGTACAGCTTCTTCAGTGCCGATCTCCTGAGGATGCTAATGATCCGTATGGCCCCCTGTCTACGATGGTCCTTAAATGCAGACACCATGAGGTGCCGGGAGTTGTGGATGTGTTGAATGGTTTCTGCGATCTCTGGAACTTCATGCAGCACTGGTGGTCTGTATAGGTTAGAGTTGGATATCACCTCCCATTTCCACCTCACGACACCAGTGACAAGCGCAATGACGATTCCAGCTAGCAGTGGAAAGAACCTCCGCATCGTCAGCTCTCAGTTGGGGTTTTCTCTCCGAACCACTGCAACACATGCATGACAGTACATTACATTACTGTTGACACTTTGATCCAATGCGACTTACAGTTCTTTTAGGTATAGTTTCTGAGACAGTAGTTCCATCATCAGTGTTGCCAGATTGGGCGGGTGCCCGCCCAATTGGGCTACTTTTGATGAGCGTCTGCGGGTAAAACTCGAAAAAATTAGCCATTTGGCGTTTTTTTCAGCCCTTTTCGGCCCATAGAAGTCAATGTAATTTGTTGAATTTGGGCGGAATCTGGTAACACTGTCCATCATTGATGAGAAGGCAAGACAGTCTCACCCCTTTTCTGTCAGATGGAGCGGTCTGGTGGTCTGACTCCCACACATATAAACGAAGCTGGCGATCTGATAGGAGAAGAATATTATGATAACATGTTACCCATGGCATGTGTACATTGAGGATAGTTATTTGCAAAAATATTTTTGTGTACTGTATGTTAAACTTCGACTCAGCAACAACTTAAGGAAACTTCCGCACACTGATCATTTCGCTGTTCTTTCTTTAATAACGGCGTTTCGGTACTAGACTTTCATCAGGCAAGCCTAATTGCCTAATGAAGGTCTAAAAACATCATTATTAAGGAAAGAACAGCGAAATGGTCAGTGTGCGGGAGTTTCTTTAAGTTGTACTGTATGTTACCCATGGCACTTGTGCATTGAGGATAGTACTATTATGCAAAAAAATAGCACCGGGGTGACAACACATCCCCGGTTCAAAAACAACTCATTTTCAGTGTTGCCAAGTCCGTTATTATAAGCAACCTTGGTCTTCTTTTTTTGAGCAGTCGCTTTTAATTTTGTAAAGTCGCGGGTTGTGCCTTTTTTTGGGCTTTTTCTTTTCAGGGTTGGGCTTGCTGTTTTCTCCTGGTCTGCCGGTCATTTGAATGTGTTTCTCAATGGCAACCCGTTTTTTCTCACTCATCCTTAGAAGTGACCCTACTACAGCATTGTTAACTAAGAGCAAGATCTTCCCTGACTAGGCACGCGACTGACGACCCACTCCTTCGGTTGCTTCTTTGGGGCTTGTTTTCACGACGTCAGTCGCTTCTTTGGGGCTTGTTTTCACGACGTCAGTCGCTTATTTCGAAAATCTGGCAACGCTGCTCATTTCCACAGAGGGAATGTCAGCAAGTGCCCTTAGGCACTGTAGTAGTTCACAACACATGTAATGTACAGTATGCAGGAGAACCACATAGCATGCGAGAGGCACACAGGGCACACCTCACCTGTAAACAATGTTATCACCAGGGCACACCTCACCTGTAAACAATGGTATCACCAGGGCACACCTCACCTGTAAACAATGGTATCACCAGGGCACACCTCACCTGTAAAAAATGTTAGCACCAGGAAAAGGACATAGGAACAATACCAAGTAGGGCTGCACGGTATCATAAAAAATGTTCGATACACGATAACAACATGCAATACCTCGATAACGATATGTAAACGATATTTAGAAATATAGCTGAGTGTTTTTATTATCACTAATTTGTCGGTCTGTGTGTGTGTGTGTGGGGGGGGGGGGGTACATTGGTCATGGCGGGCTTCTTGCGCATTTGTTGACATTCAGCAAGCGATTGGACTGCACAGAAATGTTTTACTTGTTACGCGACAATTAAGTCATTTTCGAGATACACATATCGCCATTCTTGATATTGCGATTTTGATTTGATTTTTGATATATTGCGCAGCCCTAATACCAAGTCACAAAATCACCTCAGGCACTCCTCCAGGATCACAAGTGACACCGTATATCATAAGTGGCATATTTGCAGTGTTGCCAGATTGAGTGGTCTGGCTGCTTGCGATGACCGTCTGTGGGTAAAAACTGAAAAAAATTGGCCATTTGGCGTTTTCTTTCTGCAGTTTTGTGCCCATAGAAATCAATGCAATTTGTTGAAATTGGGCGGAATTTAGTGCATTTTGGCGTTTTTTGAGAATCTCTTGGGCGGGATTTGATCTGACACATCTGGCAACACTGCATATTTTTCTTCTGTGACACGCTATTCAGTAGATGTAATGAAGGGTTATGTATTTCAGGGGACAGACTAATAAAACCATGCATGAAGAGAAACCAGTTCCTGAGGAAAGACTAGAGGATGGTTTTGCAACAGAGAGAAAGAGAAAGCAGTGGTGCTTAATCCAATATACACTAGTATACCAGTCAAAAGTTTTAGAACAGCACAGTTTCCCCATTCAAATTTTATTATCAATTTCTGTTCTATTTCAAATTCAGTGAATTACAGTACATGTGTCATTGCTGTCCGAAACAGTAGAGTAGAGTATCATTTAGCCTATTAATCCCGAGGGAAATTAAGGTGTCCAGTAGCACACAGACATAAATACAGAAAAAAACACAAAGACATGACACCAATCAAAGACAGTAATTGTATCATACACATTATCTGTTAATGTCATGTACAATTTGTTCTTTATTCATACTAGTTTCTCCTAATAATCATGTATGAGAAAACACCAAAAGGGGCCACTTTCAGAATGAATAAAAAAGTTATCCGTATGGGCAGAAGATGTGTGTAGAGCTGTATACTCACTTCAAATATGACTGTTTATTTAACCCCCCCCCCCCCCCCAAAAAAAAAAAACGCACGCGCACACACACACACACACACACACACACACACACACACACACACACACACACACACACACACACACACACACACACACACACACACACACACACACACACACACACACACACACACACATTTGGCCTTGCATGCATGCCCATGGGGACTCAGGTTCGAGTCCGGCCTGGGTCATTTGCCAACCCTGCCCCATCTCTCTCTCCCCACTCACTTTGACTATGTCATCATCTCCACTTTCCTATTATCAATAAAGGCACAAAAGCCCCTCAACCAGTGGTGTAGTCTATGTAGAATGCAGGTAGGCCTATATGCAGTATACCCACGTCAAAAATTCAGGGATTTCAGTATTCCCACCTAAACTGGATTGGTCTATTATTTAGAATAGCACACATATATACAGTATACCCACCTCAAAAATGCTCAAATATACCCACAACAAGTAGACTACACCACTGCCCTTAAACATCTTTTTAAAAAAAGGAGTGTATGGTTTTTACAGCTCAAAGGTGTATAGGTATACTGTGGCAAATGGGCTCCAACCCCAAAAGATTACAAAGGGCATTTAGGAATTGAGCCACACAAAATGATGAGTGGTTAAACCAGAGAGAGTAGAGAGATATAGTTAAAGAATCTCTGGTTAAACTTCCAGCGGTGGAATCTCAACACAGGATGGACTTTTGTCATGAAGACTGAATGACTATGTATACTGAAGAACTAAAACAACTAGCTGAACACATTATTATCCACATTCTCTCTTGTCAGTTAACTAGGACACAATACAATATCAGAAATGCTCAAAAAATAACGTTAACAAAAATGTGAACATATATTTTTTTCTTAGTGCTATTGACAAAAAACACATTTATGTCATTAATGATTAAAATGTGTAAAGTGACATTGCATACCTCGTCAGATCTTCCTGTCTGCATCAAATTTTACAGCAACGGAGATTTCAGCACGCCACTCCTTCCTCCTTGGTGTCGGCAGATTAGTTCATTTTCACAGCACAACTGTAGCCTACACCATATTACACCTCATCAGTAGGTCCTATGTACAAGATTCTTGGTAGAGTTCAAGGTGGGAGCAGGTTCGCACACTGAATAGGACTCTACTGTACTAGTGGCAAAGCACAAGAAGTTTTGAGAAAAGTTTTTGACGTTTGCTCCACTTACAGGTCTAAACTTTATCAATGCTTCCCGTAGGCTGTAACTGGTTTTGAGTAAATTTAACTTCATTCTTACCTGACTCGTTGCCAGCTGGAATGCGGGAGGACCTTGTGTAGTGAATGCAGCCAGATGACATAAATCAGGTTAACTTCATGCCACTCCAGTTAAAACCTGTATATAACCTACATGAACATTTTTCACATTGCACAGTAGTTAAATCATGAAGCTATTCTTTATTTTCGCTATTCAATTGTCTAATTCTGAATAAAGCATTGGCAGATTGACCAGACGTTGTATGGGCTATAGGTATAGATTCAGTTATTAATACATATAATAGGCCTATTGGTTATAATAGGTGATACATAGCTCATCAGAATACATGGGCCTATTCAGCCACAAGAACTGCACAATACATCTTTTGGTCCTTGTAATTCAACAGAATTGGCGTGTTTGGTTTTTTTCAGGATGATGTGCACATGTTGCAGTGTCACCAACAGGCTCAAAGTAACCACAACATGCATGGCAGGGAGTGAAAGAGAAGCTATGCAGAAAGGTTATGGGTCAAAATGAAAATTAAATCGTCATTCAGTGTAACGGATACCTTCTGCTGACAGTAACTGTAAAAAACTCTTTTTACTCTTAAGACTCTTTTTATTTTATTCTTTTTCCAGTGAATTCATGAAAGCCTCGGCTGTCATCCTTTCACTTGAAACAATTTAAAAATCATGGGGTTTTTTTTACCGTTACAGTCAGCAAAAGGTATCCGTTACACTGAATGACAATGCCATTTTGCACGTCTTTGACCCCCATAGCTCTACTTCACAATATTGAACACAACTCAGCTTGCCAAAATGACAGTCAAACATAGGCCTACACACACACACAGGCTCACAAGCCATAGCAGCCTAAATATTCATATAACAAGATATCACGTTATCACATAACCTAAGAAAGTTAGAGGTGTTGCTCTTATCTGCTCTGTTTTTAGGCAAGGCAAGGCAAGGCAAGGCAATTTATTTCTAAAGCACATTTCGAAGCATGCTGGTGATTCCAAAAGTCAAAACAAAGTGTGGAGAGGCAGCCTTTAGCTTCTATGCTTCCAGATGATGTAAAAAATGCACCCACTATTGATAGCTTTAAATCTAGACTCAAGACAAAACTGTTCTCAGATGCTTTCCCCTAGCTTAAATTCTTATTTTTTATGTTTATTTTGTGTATTATTTTATTATTATTATTATTATCATTTTACCTTATGTTTTATCTTAATGTTTTAAATGTTCTTTGACTCTAATTTATTTCCTTCTTTCTTCCCTGTTTCCTTTCTTTTTGCATTTGTTAATTTTGTGAAGCACATTGAGTTGCACCTGTGTATGAAATGCGCTATACAAATAAACTTGCCTTGCCTTGCCTTGCCTTACAAAAAAGAGAGAAGACAAAAGTCATAATAACAAAAGCCGCGCAAGGCGTGCTGCAAAAGAAGACAAAGGCAGATAAAAACAAGACAGGCAGGAATAAAACAGGGAGGTGAAAAAGAAGGCATCTGAAAACAGCTTCGTTTTGAGTTTGGTCTTAAAACATTGAACAGATGGGGCACTTTTAATATCCTCAGGAAGCTGAGGCATAGAAACTTGAAGGCCGCCTCACCACAGTGAGTGCCTTGGTGCAGAAAAGTTTTTTCTTTTCAACTAACTTTGGACAAACACGTACCATGAACCAAAGAGCAACCACCACAACATTTTTTTCACATTTTCTTCAAAGATGACTGAGCATGCCTCTGACTTGCAAGAGCCGCCTCACCACACTTCGTTTCACTGAGGTAAAAGTTCAACCAATACATTTCGCTGCAAGGACCTCAAATGCCTAGCTGGTGTGTAAAGCGCAAGTGCCCTGTATGTAGGCTACTGTATATTTACCAAGACCTGAATCAAACTCAACAGACTGTGAGAAAAAAAGACATTTCAAATGCATCTTAAATATAAATACCTAGCCTCCAAATGAAGTCCACTTTCGAGGGAAAAAGATTACCCCCCCCACAATGATGGCTACAGGCCTGATTACCCCCCCCCCCACCACAATGCTGGCTACAGGCCTGATTACCCCCCCCCCCAACAATGCTGGCTACAGGCCTGATTACCCCCCCCCCCCCACGATGCTGGCTACAGGCCTGATTACCCCCAACCCCCCCCCCCCCCCCCCCACAATGCTAGCTACAGGCCTGACTACCCCCCCCACACACACACACACAATGCTGGCTACAGGCCTGATTACCCCCCCCCCCCCCACAATGCTGGCTACAGACCTGATTACCCCCCCCCCCCACAATGCTGGCTACAGGCCGGATTACCCCCCCCCACAATGCTGGCTACAGGCCTGATTACCCCCCCCCCCACAATGCTGGCTACAGGCCTGATTACACCCCCCCCCCCCACAATGCTGGCTACAGGCCTGATTACACCCCCCCCCCCACAATGCTGGCTACAGGCCTGATTACCCCCCCCCACACACACACACACACACACAATGCTGGCTACAGGCCTGATTACCCCCCCCACAATGCTGGCTACAGACCTGATTACCCCCCCCCCCCCACAATGCTGACTACAGGCCTGATTACCCCCCCCCACAATGCTGGCTACAGGCCTGATTACCCCCCCCCCCCCACAATGCTGCCCACAATGCTGGCTACAGGCCTGATTACCCCCCCCCCCCCCCACACACAATGCTGGCTACAGGCCTGATTACCCCCCCCCCCCCCCCCACCACAATGCTGGCTACAGACCTGATTACCCCCCCCCCCACACACAATGCTGACTACAGGCCTGATTACATACAACCCCCCCCCCCAATGCTGGCTACAGGCCTGATTACCCCCCCCCCCCCACAATGCTGGCTACAGGCCTGATTACCCCCCCCCCACACACACACAATGCTGGCTACAGGCCTGATTACCCCCCCCCACAATGCTGGCTACAGGCCTGATTACCCCCCCCCCCCCCACAATGCTGGCTACAGGCCTGATTACCTCCCCCCCCCCCCCCCACAATGCTGGCTACAGGCCTGATTACCCCCCCCCCCCACAATGCTGGCTACAGGCCTGATTACCCCCCCCCCCCCCCCCACAATGCTGACTACAGGCCTGATTACCCCCCCCCACAATGCTGACTACAGGCCTGATTACCCCCCCCCCCACAATGCTGACTACAGGCCTGATTACCCCCCCCCCCCCCCCCCCCCCCCACACACAATGCTGGCTACAGGCCTGATTACACCCCCCCCCCACAATGCTGGCTACAGGCCTGATTACCCCCCCCCCCCACACACACACACACACACACAATGCTGGCTACAGGCCTGATTACCCCCCCCCCCACAATGCTGACTACAGGCCTGATTACCCCCCCCCCCCCCCACAATGCTGGCTACAGGCCTGATTACCCCCCCCCCCCCCCACAATGCTGGCTACAGGCCTGATTACCCCCCCCCCCCCCACAATGCTGGCTACAGGCCTGATTACCCCCCCCCCCACAATGCTGGCTACAGGCCTGATTACCCCCCCCCCCCCACCACAATGCTGGCTACAGACCTGATTACCCCCCCCCCACAATGCTGCCCACAATGCTGGCTACAGGCCTGATTACCCCCCCCCCCCCCCCCCCCCCCCCCACAATGCTGCCCACAATGCTGGCTACAGGCCTGATTACCCCCCCCCCCCCCCACAATGCTGGCTACAGGCCTGATTACCCCCCCCCCCCCACAATGCTGGCTACAGGCCTGATTACCCCCCCCCACACACACACAATGCTGGCTACAGGCCTGATTACCCCCCCCCACACACAATGCTGGCTACAGGCCTGATTACCCCCCCCCCCCCACAATGCTGGCTACAGGCCTGATTACCCCCCCCCCCCCCACAATGCTGGCTACAGGCCTGATTACCCCCCCCACACACACACACACACACAATGCTGGCTACAGGCCTGATTACCCCCCCCACACACACACACACACAATGCTGGCTACAGGCCTGATTACCCCCCCCCCCCCCCCCCCCCCCACCACAATGCTGGCTACAGACCTGATTACCCCCCCCCACAATGCTGGCTACAGGCCTGATTACCCCCCCCCCCCCCACACACACAATGCTGGCTACAGGCCTGATTACACCCCCCCCCCCCCCACAATGCTGGCTACAGGCCTGATTACACCCCCCCCCCCCAATGCTGGCTACAGGCCTGATTACCCCCCCCCACACACACACACACACACAATGCTGGCTACAGGCCTGATTACCCCCCCCCCCCCCCCCCACAATGCTGGCTACAGGCCTGATTACCCCCCCCCACACACACACACACACAATGCTGGCTACAGGCCTGATTACCCCCCCCCCCCCCACAATGCTGGCTACAGGCCTGATTACCCCCCCCCCACACACACACACACACACAATGCTGGCTACAGGCCGGATTACCCCCCCCCCCACAATGCTGGCTACAGGCCTGATTACCCCCCCCCCCCCCCCCCCCGCACACAATGCTGGCTACAGGCCTGATTACCCCCCCCCCCCCCAATGCTGGCTACAGGCCTGATTACCCCCCCCCCCCGCACACAATGCTGGCTACAGGCCTGATTACCCCCCCCCCCCCCCAATGCTGGCTACAGGCCTGATTACTATGATTTGTGAGGTAGCAGGAGGGCGGGGGGAGGAGCTTGGTTGGTGCATGGACCAAGGATGGCAACATGTTCACACACGCACACACACACACACACACACACACACACACACACACACACACACACACGCACACACGCACGCACACGCACGCACACACAAACGTAGACCTAGTTCAACTGAACACATTTTCAGAAATCACAATATAACCCAACTGATGAAAACATGAAAAGTCAAGATTGTATTATTTCACTTGGATTTTATTTGACTTTAACTTGTGAACATGTAAATTAGACAAAGCAATAAGCAGCACACTTTATTCCTTTTGATGCCTACATTCACACCACGGCCACAGAAGACCAGCAGAACAAGTTTGGTGAGAGAACCCACAGCCACACACACACACACACACACACACACACACACACACACACACACACACACACACACACACACACACACACACACACACACACACACAGATGAAGAGAGGGGGAGGGTGGCTCAAGTGCGAGAGACTTGCATGCACTCACACACGCACACACTATACCACCACCAACAACAACACTGATATGCAAAAATAGCCTTATTAGACACACACACACACACATACAGTATGGCACAGTAGCAAAAGGCAAGCCAGCACATCCTTGTTTGTATTAAAGGGGTATGCCACTATTTTGGGGCTTAATACAGTTAAACTCGTTGGCTGGGGTTTATAAAGGTGGTAAAGTGTCTTATTTTTCATGTGAAGCATTGTCTTGCTTTAAGACAAGCTAAAAGAGGGAATATGTCGCTAAGCTAGTGAAAGTCAATGTATCCATGTAACATTGCTACATGCTACATGGATCCATTGACTTTCACTAGCTTAGCGACATTAGCGACAACGGCTTACATGAAAAACAAGACAGTTTACCACCTTTATATAAATCCTGGCCAATGATTTTAACTGTATAAAGCCCCAAAATAGTGGCATACCCCTTTAATACAAACAAGGATGTGCTGGCTTGCCTTTTGCTACTGTGCCATACTGTATGTGTGTGTGTGTGTGTCTAATAAGGCTATTTTTGCATATCAGTACCTTAATCACCACCAAAATCTTATCACTTGTTCCTTTTGTCATTTCCAACAACTCCACAAAGTTTCTTCCAAATCCTTCATAACTTTTGGTATGGTATGTTGTCCCGGGCCCAGGAAGAGAGGGGGCCCAGAAATGGGGCCCCATTACATTGCAGGCTAGATATTGGGTAGGAGCCCCTTTGAGATGACTTTGTCCTGGGCCCAGCGAAAGCTGTCAGCCACCCTGTGTGCGTGTGTGCATGCGTGTGAAGGGTTGCTTGTTTCTGTTCCACTGGCCATCACCTATGGCTTTGCTGTGGTATGCATCTGCGCCCCCCCCCCCCCCCCCCCCCCCCCCCCCCCCCCCCCCCCCCCCCCCCCCCCCCCACCCCCCTGCATGTGGTTACCATCTGGCTGTGTGTGTGTGTGTGTGTGTGTGTGTGTGTGTGTGTGTGTGTGTGTGTGTGTGTGTGTGTGTGTGTGTGTGTGTGTGTGTGTGTGTGTTTGTGTGTGTGTGTGTGTGTGTGTCTGTGTGTCCGCTCTAACAAAGTTGTATAGGTCTTTAAAAGGAAGTTCTTTCCAATTCCAACATGCAAACTTGTATTTGCATTGCTTGCTTCCTCATCAAGACTGGGTGTAGCAACCTTTGGATCCCAAAAGAGAGTCTCGACAGAACTTCTCTGGTGAAAATAATCTTGTCTAAAACTGAACTTCTGTGTCCTGGTGTGTTTGATGGTGTGCGTTGGTATCAAGTGCAGGTGCCACTCAGAAACGCGCACCCCCTACCTGTGACATATACACTGCGCTCACCAAGGATGCTTAAATGCTTTATAAATCTTCCTCTGTTGTCAAACAGGCGTCAATGTCCTTTTTTGTGCAAATAAAAAGCAAAGAGATTAGAGATTAGAGCTAGAGATTTTCTTCAAACTTTCTGTGGCTCAGGCTGAAACAATGCAAAGCAGCTCCCAATTTGCCTACACCAGTTTGGCTACCTTTACAGGTCTCTCTCTTAAGAAACCACGGTGTCAGGCAAGGACAAAATTAAATACCCAAAGTCCATTTATGATTCAAACACATACAATATCTCACACAACTTCACATAGGCTACCAACCAGGGCTCTAAATTAACACACGCCAACACGCCAAATGCGGGTGAAAATCAATTTTGGCTTGTAGAAAAAAAATCATCCACTAGCCAAATTGGCCGGTATTCCAGCACGCGCCCGAACNTCAAACAGCTGCCAGCACAGATCTGTGGCTGACTGCCGTCTGATGAACGTAAAACGGCGCCTACATTACCCATGAGCATTAGGCCTACCGTCATGATGTAGCCCACACCCATTGGCTGGCCGTTAATCACAATAACGCAGCTTCACATTCATTGGCTGCGTGTTAGATGCCCGCGCTGGAACTACTGTTGATCAAATATTTTCAATGAGCGGACTAGCGCGGATTACTTCGGTTTTGTAGGTTTTAGACAGGTGAAAAAGAATATGGCAGTAGTTAAAGCAACGTTATGTGTCGGTGAATGCAACTTGCAGCTGTAGTGACGCTGAAATGGTGGTGGTGGAGCGAAAACGGCGTGAGTGGAGGAGCATGACAGCTGTCTGTCAAAACCATGTAGCCCTGCTGTCAGAAGTCGTCTGATATTTGCGAGGTCCTCGCAACTACCTACGATGGAGTTGTAGGGTGAATCCCAATATGTGTCCTTGCCTCCTCCACTTGTGCTTGTCTCCTCGTCCCTCCTCCTGGCCCCTCCTCCGTGGAGAAAACGATAAAGTTTCCCAGCTGTCAGCCTCGCCACAACAACTTTTGAGGGACTGTTTTTCATTCACCATCCCAATTGCAAATGAGAAAAAGACTTTACAATTGAGCTTTTGCAAGATATTGAAATATAATGCTGTTGTCAGTGATGTCATCATGACGAGAAGCAAGTGGAGGAGGCAAGGTCACATATTGGGATGCACCCGTAGTTTTCTAATAATGCCCACGCCATCGAAACACCACGCACGAGTTTGACATGGATGAACGAGTAAGTGAAAACAAAAAAACGGTAACAAAAAACTAGCGACGCTATGAAAGTAGCAAAGTAAGCTGGTGGTCTCCGTGATGTTATTGGATGTCTACTAGTTTAGACATAGCGTAGCCTAATTATTGTCATTCCAAGCGCATGATATTAGAGTGAAGCAAGTAGCCTATTAATCCTGCAGCTGCAGGAACCTAAAGGTGTGAAGCAGCAGCAGCAGCAGCATAAAGAAACACACAATGCAGACATCATACACATCGCACTGAGTTGTGTGTGTGTGTGTGTGTGTGTGTGTGTGTGTGTGTGTGTGTGTGTGTGTGTGTGTGTGTGTGTGTGTGTGTGTGTGTGTGTGTGTGTGTGTGTTGTGTGTGTGTGTGTGTGTGTGTGTGTGTCCTCTTCTCCTCCCCACCCCTCTCTTCTGTGCATTGTCCATGGCATTTGGCCTACTGTGTGTGAAGTTTAAGTGATACTGTGTGGGGGATATGAGGTTTAGTAGTGTTTGGTTGTGTGTGTTTGGCTAGTGTATGTTGAAAGTCTGGTAGGCCTATGTGTGCAACATGGGTGTTGAAGGCATGCTGTTTTGTGTGAGGTGTAGGCCTATACTGCATGTGAGGTTTGGGTGATGGTGTAATAGGCTAGTGTTTGGCTGTCTGTACAGTGTACGGTCCAGCGTAGGTCTGGTATGTGAGAGGCATGTGTGATGCAATTCACTGTTTTCAGAGGAAATTGAATAAAAAATAATGAAAATGCAGGTAATAAAAATAATTACTAAATAATTATAGAATAAACTGAACAGTGAAATATGTTGAGTATAATGTTTATATTGTTTATCTGTGTTGAGGATATAGTTTAATGGAATAATTAAAAGCAACATAATTAACGCATGGTTTATTTTGGTGAGATAAAAAAAATGGCCAGTTGACCTTCCAATTGGCTAGTAAGAAAAAAATGTCTACTAGCCAAATTGGCTGGTGGTGGAAAAAGTTAATTTAGAGCCCTGCTACCAACCATTTTAAAGCTTGCACATAGGCCTACAAAAATATAAATATTTACTGAGCAAAGATAGAATGTAAACAAACACATCGAGATCGTTTTACTAAGACAAAGCAAAACACATACAAGGACTAGTGTGGTCCTTTACACTGGGTAACCTAGTATAGTAATGTTACAGTAAATTTCATTACAACAGACTTTGCATACAGTGTTATCAGCATCTACTCTAAACTACAAATTGCGTACTTTATATTTATTATTATTCAAAATTCTACCATATCAGAATTGTCACAATAGGACATACCTAGAATGCACCGCACTACCTCTTTTTAATATACAGTATGTTCTATGTATGTTTACTGTTGCCCAGTCTTGCACTTTATATATCTGTATGGGTATTGTATAGGTACTCTAGGTGTAATGTATGTCTATGTCTAATTGTCTATGTCCACACCTAGAGTATAGAGAGTCTATGTCTGTCTGTATGGGAAAGTAAGAAACGCAATTTCAATTATTTGTATGACCAGCGCAAATTGACAATAAAACCGACTTGACTTGACTTGACTTGACTATGTTATATAGTAGATAGGTTGCTCAAGGGCACTTCAAACATGGATGAACCTAAATGTATATGATAAGAACTATGCTTTAAAATTCATACAGAAAATGGAATTGAAATTGTAGGCTACTGTTTAATGGGGAGCAGCCATAACCTGACAAAGTTCAGAGAATGCAGAGGCAGTAACTGTGGCACGGGAAACAAGTAGCAGCAAGTACACACACACAGGATGAGGTGCAGACTAGCTCATGGTACAAAGCACGCATTGTGGTCAGGACCTTAAGCACGCTGAATTGTCCTCACATCAAACTGTACAAGTATTTGCATGCATGTTTTTTTATGGTGGGCAGGAAGCACCATGTCTTTTGTGTGAAAGGCGTTGGGCCCACGAAATGTCGTAGAATGGCCCCCTACAAGATGTTTGGCAATCGAAAACCCCTGGCAGCCCCCCCCCCCCCCAAGTGGTGAGGCCGGGGGTTCCTGGCCCCTATGCCCCCCCCCCCTCTGCTCCGCCCCTGAATGTAGTCTAGGGTTGTTGTCTGTCATATCGATCAGTCCCCCCGGCTGTTGAGGCACAGTAGGATTTTACAGCCTATTTTGCCGACCGGCTAGAGCCCACTACCATACAGAACCCATTCACAAGCTTGAACATGTTCGAGCAGATGAAGGTAGGCTTTTTACATGGTGTTTTTTTATTTTTTTTTAAATTGATCGCTTATACGCCTATTGAAGAGTTTATCATTTGGTTTCACTTTCACTTCAACCCGTTGGTAAGGTCGACACGATCCTTTAAAGCCCAATTGGATAGTCAAATGTTAATTGTAGACTAGCCTAATTGAATACATTATTGAATTAAAAAAATAATAATGGGATGTTGGTTCTTTTTTCCTCTTCAGTGGACTGCGCTGCTCATTTTCATTCTGTTGAACTCGTGTGGCGGGGAAAACACGCGCATCGATAGTGCGGGCAAGTCTTTTCTGTTTCCTTTAGGCCCGGTTCGAGCAGGCTACTCAGTGCATATATGAGGTCCGTGTACTTTTTTGTTCATTCATTTTTCTTTTTTGGAATGAAAAAATAAAATAAAAAAAGGGCGAAATTGATTGTTTGTTTAAAACAATGCAAGCAGAAATGGCTGTATTTGGTTTTCAGCACGTGCTGACTCATACCAAAATAGCATTAGAACATTTAACAACCTTTTGATCGATTTCCAATTAGCATGATTATTCATTTATTGAAATTAATTTGACTGGCGCTTTTACCCGGAAGGAAACGAAATCATTTGTTGCAGGGGCTTGGAACGTTGCCAGCAGGGGGCGATGAGATTACTTTCCCTCCCTTTAGTGACTTAAACTAAAGACTAAAATGTTTAGACTAAAACTCGACAAAAATGTTGAGGACTTTTAGTCGACTAAATAATGACTGACCAGAAATGATTTGTGAAAGACTAAACTAGACAAAAATGTTGAGGACTTTTAGTCGACTAAATAATAACTAAACACAAATGATTTCTGAAAGACTAAAAGCGACTAAGACTAAGAATGGACTTTGACACAAGACTAAGACTAAGACTAAATAAAATACAATTTTCTGATCTGCGGCTAATCCATAAAATTATTAACAATGCAGCACCCCCACCCCTAAGAACATTTGTTCAACCTTGCTCTGAATTGATGAGCAGAACGTCAAGATCCACCATTAGGGGTGATTGTAGTCTCCCAATCCGACGAACTGCTTTTGCTCAGTCGGCCTTCTCCTTCAGGGCAACCAAAACATGGAATAGTCTACCCAGTAACCTAAAAAGTATTACTGATTATCAGGCCTTCTCAAGGGGTGTGAAAAAATGGATATTAGCCAACCACTCTTGTCAACATTAATCATATGTTTTTTTTAAAAAATGACTCACACTGTATGCCATTTTAGTGTGTGTGTGTGTGTGTGTGTGTGTGTGTGTGTGTGTGTGTGTGTGTGTGTGTGTGTGTGTGTGTGTGTGTGTGTGTGTGTGTGTGTGTGTGTGTGTGTTTGACCCATGGCCGTGCTTACTTGTTTATATCTTGTTTATGTTAATGTATTTTTATATTTGTTTTACCTGTCCAGGGACTGCAGATGGAAATTAGCTATATAGCTATAATCTGGCACAAGCCATCTTTTTACTTCTGTAATCAATGTGTATTGTGCATGGTCCCTGTTGAACTAAACTAAATAAACTAAACTAAAAAAATGGATGACAAAATGAACACTGGTGCATACACGCGCGCCACCACCATATTGAGTAGGGCGCCCTGTGTGGGTAGAAGATAGATTTACTGTTTTTATGCTGCACTTTAACGTATAAACCGATATAACCTTTGCAACGAGTTGAGATTTCATATGATTATTTATGCCTATAGATCGTATTTACATAGTGCCTTAATAACTGAAGTGTGAATTTCTGGGGCAAGATTTGCAGATGATGTTATTTGTTCAGACATCATCACATTATGTAATGTAATGAAAATAGACTACTCGTACGCAGTGAAGGACAGATGCGCAACGGTAAAGTTGACAGGGAGTTAACGGTCATTGATTCAGATAGGTTTTTGACCACTCTGATGATCAGCAACCTTCATTTTGACAGGTCATCTCTGGCCTTAGATGCAGTCTACCTGAAAGCCACGGGCAAAAAAACCTTTAAAAGGAAATTAAAAAGGTATCTTTTGAATGGTTGATATACTAGGTTCCATCTTAAGTTGTAAGGTCTGTTTTTATTGTTTTAAATGTGTGGAGGAGAACTTTCAGCAATGTGGCAGCATTGCATTTTATAACAGTTTGCTAGACTTGTTGCTGACCTTTTGAGATCTTGTATTTTTTTACTTGAATCTTTGAAAAAGTCTTTATTTTTTGCAAGGCATATCTATCTGTATTGTTATTAATCTGAAATGTGATGTGTTACATGTGTTTGGAATTAGGACCCCAGGAAGCCTAGCGAACTGCTACGGCATAAGCTAATGGGGATCCTTTAATAAAATAAAATAAATAAATTCTACCGCTAATGCCCTACACATACACCAAAGTGAAACGTGTAGGTCTATCGAGCGTCCATAGCCTACATTAGGGTGCATCAAAAAAACGCTTTTTCAGCCTATTGATCTGTCTGGGTGATAAAAGTGTTCCACTGCATGTACAAATAACACATGCAAAATATTTTTGCAATCCATGGTGGTTTACAGGTCCAACGGAATATGAGCTGATATGAAGGACTTGTGGATTAACTGCGTCAGTCTTTGCCAATTCAACGAAACCCTCCCACCTAATAACTTGGACTGTTTTTGTGATTTTGTTGAAATATTTTAACCTAAATATTTAAATGAAATAAAACCACTTTGACATATGTAAAATAACAGATTCCTAATTAACTATAATCATCAGTACCCCCCAAAATAATAGATATAGGTATTTCCGAGAAACTGGGAAATTCACACACTGACACACAGGCTAAGCAAAAGGAAAAAAATCATGCAAATTGCTCCAAGAATGGCAATGCACCAATCAAGTAGTCAATATGGCATTTGATACCACGGCTTCAAATACTGGCCATCTGAGCGCAGCCTGCATAGCCATACAGCTTTCACTGGGACGACCACTGCTGTGGTCTGGGTGCCGCCATCACATTGGCGAGGTGCTACTCAGTCAAATATTTAATGACCTCAGACTGGAGGTGTCACGCTCACCAGAGGTTGCACTGTTCTCTCGTCTGAGGGATAATTGGCACCTATTGCCTTATGATGACAGTGCAATTTGGAGCAATTTGCATGTTAGGTTGCCAATGATAGTTCCACGAGCTTCAACTGCCCCCTTTGTATATGCAGGCACACCAAGCAACTTCGGCTGTGTATTATCTCCAACAACAACTGTCAGGCGCTCTTCCTCCTGGCGCACATTGTCAAGTGTCTGCGTCAACTTGCTGTCCCAGTGCAGGGTGCACAAGGCAGGTGGTATCTACTGCTCATGGCATTCCTCACTGATGGTCTTCAGCACTTTACGGCGTGATCGATCTGCTGTGGCATAGGATGTGGAAACTTTTGACAAATCACCACCTGACTCTGAGATCAGGCCACGTGTGAAAGCAGCTTGCTGCATAGGAGTCATCTTCAACCTTGTAGCCAGTGACACAAGATTTGGCCGTCTGAGGATGTCTGGTGGAATCAAGACTGTGGTGCCAGACCTGCTTTGTGTCCTGTAGACACCAGAGTAAAGTCCTTTCAGAAATTACTTGTGAGAGTTGCAAGTAAGAATTCAAAGTCCCTCCATGGCTGAAGATCAGCTCAACAGTTATTCACCATGCCTAACAAACTCAGAGTCAAACACTCTGATTTTCATGAGGCCTTTATTTATTACAACATCATTCTATCCAAAACTGAAGATTTTTTTCCTTTTGCTTAGCCTGTGTGTCAGTGTGTGAATTTCCCAGTTTCTCGGAAATACTTATATCTATTATTTTGGGGGGTACTGATGATTATAGTTAATTAGGAATCTGTTATTTTACATATGTCAAAGTGGTTTTATTTCATTTAAATATTTAGGTTAAAATATTTCAACAAAATCACAAAAACAGTCCAAGTTATTAGGTGGGAGGGTTTCGTTGAATTGGCAAAGACTGACGCAGTTAATCCACAAGTCCTTCATATCAGCTCATATTCCGTTGGACCTGTAAACCACCATGGATTGCAAAAATATTTTGCATGTGTTATTTGTACATGCAGTGGAACACTTTTATCACCCAGACAGATCAATAGGCTGAAAAAAGCATTTTTTGATGCACCCTAGCCTACATCAACAGTGGTTAAACCTCAAAAAAGCGTGCGCATCAGCTCTCCAAACTTGCGAGTCAGCGCTTCAAACTCGTGAGCGAAAGAATAGGCCCACCCAACTTAGTTGCTTTGTTGTAGGCTATCCATTGCGTCCGTTCACGTGTAAATATTTAACCTGCAAGATGGCTAATAAGCAAATGGTGGCAAAATAATAACGCAAGACATCAACCTTAATAATCATATGGCTGTCGATTATATACCACTGCTTTGGACTATTTCTTACCTAAGGTAGCCTACTGTATATATCCTAGGTGTGAAAATGTGGCCTACAATGACCTATGAAGGTTATCGATTTAATTAAACAGCCTATCCGATACAATTATGTCCATAAATGGAATGTTGCTCATTCAACAACGCCATAAGTTCTTCGAGCTCCAAGGCTGGCCATATCACTTGTGCCGCGCATAGGCCTACATGCTAGGCCTGCACATGCCAAGGTTGTGGGGTTTCTTTCATTCTTCTAGGCCTACTTTACTTTTATGTCCCTGACTGGATTTCTGGAGCGTCTTTTCTATGCCCCACTATAGAGGAATACCTAGGCCTTGGCTGGTGCGAGTCAGGCGGCAAATAGCCTATCCTTCCGGACAAACGATAGCGTCAGTCAAATGATTTTCAAAAAAAGAATAAACAAATATTACGAATTGAAAATCGATCAAAAATGTTGTCAATTTTTCAAATACTATTTTCATATGAGGCAACACATGTTGAAAAATCAAATACAGCCATTTCTGCTCGCATTGCTTTAAACAAAACAAGCAATTTCGCCCCATTCCAAAAAAGAAAAATGAATGAACGAAAAAGTATGCAGACCATATGAGATAATAGACGAGAAGTTTAATGTCGTCGTAACCCTAATCGTCCTAACCCTAATCTCGTCGTCTTTTATATTCACAAACGCACCAAAATTAATATAATTTATGAGCATTATTCAGCAAGCACCCTTCACAACAGGAAATGTGTGAAGTCCATCCTCGTTGAATCCTGATCAACAGCCGTCAATATTAACGCCGGCTGACGGCGCAGCAGAACGAAAAAAGCTATGCCTACTTTCGAAAGCGACCCTCCCTCTGCTTTTATTTGTGTTGCTTTTTGACAAGCCTGAAAATTAAACGCCAACACAGGCTATGTGTAGCAGACGACTCACATTAACCAGGATTTCAGTCACAAGAGTTCCTGTCACGCACCCTCTTCAACTAGATGAAGAGCTCCACAGTTTTTGTTTTTTTTTTTGTGGGGGGTGGAAGGGTGGGGGATACGCGGATGGACATGGAGTGCTCCAAGGGGTACGCCATGTGAACAAGTTTGGGAAGCACTGTACTAGACGATTCTGCCATAGGCTTTTAACACCTTGGTGTGGTTTTACAAAAAAATTTAAAGATATTTACACATACATTAGATTCAACGTCGACGTTCCATGCAACGCGGCACCGGGGGCAGGGCGGTTAACCAGCAGAGAAAATTTTAACCTGTTAAGGTTGATCCGGTCAACCACGGTTAAACGGCTACCGGTTAACATCCCTAGTGTACTGTAGGCCCCACATAGTTCATAAAATCCAAAGGCTTTCAAATAGTCCTCAATAGGCATGAGCTAGCTCCTCAGCACACCGTCAAACCGGTCAAAGATTCCCCAGCAAGCAAGCTCCGAAAGCCAGTATTACACCTGGCTCTCGAGCTCAACTTCTTTGCAAGGATACGTCTCAAACTCTCAAACAAAGTGCAGTGTAGGCTGCCCATTATCCAGCAACCTCAGTCCAAAGCTCTGGTCGACGTCCTGGTGAGCCGGCCTAACGCCAGGCTTCTTGCCTGCAGGAATGCTCCCCTGTGACCCCCCGAACTCTGACCTTTTATAGGTTAGAGGTTAAGTGTCTCTCCCTCGAGTTGTGAATGTGAAAGTGTGCTGTGCTACTCTGTGTCCTGACTGACCCTACCTAACTTCCTAACAGGCAGGAAATGTTTGGGATAGAGAGACGGGGAAGGGTCGGCAAAGGACCCGTGTAGCATACGAGTGCCCTACCATTGAGCGGTAGGGCGTAACACCTTGGTGTTTTTAATGTACTTAGAACAATCTTGTCTTTTATATTTCAGAGATCAACTGTTGGAATAAAAATAATACCAGGATTTGTGACAATGCTAAAGATTGCAGCTGGAATGGTACAGCACTTCCTGAATTGGTGACCGGTAAATATGAATGCCCGGTGAACCATGGTAATTACTTTTTTGTGTAGTTGTTTATTGATGTTGTCCGTTTATATAGACTGCCTTTACACCCCCGGGGTTTCTTGCCTTCTTTGTTAACTTCAGAATTCTGTGAAGTCATGATCAATTCACTTTGATAATATTTCTGGTAACACTTCCAAATAAGGGGCCATAATTAACAGTAAAGTAGCTACAACCTAATACTTAAGTAAGGGTTAATAATCATTACTTAATGCCACATTAGGCACATATTAATTGTTATTAATGCATATGTTGAACATTAGTAAGCAGTTACTTAACTATTAGATAACTATTGCCTTGTGTTACAAGTTAATAGCATATTATTATTTAACTAATAGATAAGTAAGGGCACAGTTAACAGTTAAGTAGCTATCAGGTCATACTTAACTAAGGACCAAAATTAACACTTACTTAATACAAAAGTAAGGCATAACTAATGGTTAATTAATACATAAATATTGGGTTTTGGGACCCTTATATTAGAGTTGGCTGAGGATAACTAATGGTTAATTAATCGATAGATATTGGTGTTTGGGACCCTTATAATAGAGTTGGCTGAGCATACCTAATAGTTAAGTAATTAATCTACTGTGACATCTAGTTTTCACTCGTTCAAATCACTGCAATAGTGGCAACAGGAGCCATTATATAGCAAGGATTGGACGTACACTTCTCAATGATGGTGGGGTGATGAGATGTAATTTTTTCATGTACCACTTATTAGTTTTAATGGTAAAAACCCTACAATAAATGCAGAACATTATGAAGAGTAATAGTTTTGAAGCGAAACTAAACCATTCCTTTGTGATAATTAAGTTCATGTTTGAGAATATTAGCTCCAAGAAGTGCAGTGCATGATGGGTACACAATCTACAGACAACAATATTTCAGTATTATTTATTCATTAGATATGCCTTTCTTTTGTATCAAGTAAGTTTTAATTTAGGTCCTCAGTTAAGTATGACCTAATAGCTACTTAACTATTAACTGTACCCTTATTTATCTATTAGTTAAATAATTACATGCTATGAAGTTAGGCCATATATATAAGGGGCCATAATTAACAGCAAATTAGCTATAACCTAATACTTTAGTAAGGGTTAATAATCACTACTTAATGCCACATTAGACACATATAAATTGTTATTAATTCCCATGTTAAACATTAGTAAGGAGTTACTTAACTATTAGATAACTATTACCATGTGTCACAAGTTCATCGCATATAATTATTTAACTAATAGATAAATAAGGGTGCAGTTAATAGTTAAGTAGCTATTAGGTGATACTTAACTAAGGACCTTAATTAACAATTACTTAATACAAAAGTAAGGCACATCTAATGATTAAATAATACCGAAATATTGTAGTCTGTAGATTGTGTACCCATCATGCACTGCACTTCTTGGAGCTAACATTCTCAAACATTAACTTCATTATCACAAAGGAATGGTTTAGGTTCGCTTCAAAACTATTACTCTTCATAATATTCTGCATTTATTGTAGGGTTTTTACCATTCAAATTAATAAGTGGTACATGAAAAAATTACATCTCATCACCCCACCATCATTGAGAAGTGTACGTCCAATCCTTGCTATATAATGGCTCCTGTTGCCACTATTACAGTGATTTAAACGAGTGAAAACTAGATGTCACAGTAGATTAATAACTTAGCTATTAGGTATGCTAAGTCAACTCTATAATAAGGGTCATAAAACACCAATATCTATCGATTAATTAACCATTAGTTATCCACTGCCAACTCTAATATAAGGGTCCCAAACGCCAATATCTATCTGTTAATTAACCATTAATTATCCTCAGCAAACTCTAATATAAGGGTCCCAAAACCCAATATTTATGTATTAATTAACCTTTAGTTATGCCTTACTTTTGTATTAAGTAAGTGTTAATTTTGGTCCTTAGTTAAGTATGACCTGATAGCTACTTAACTATTAACTGTGCCCTTACTTATCTATTAGTTAAATAATAATATGCTATTAACTTGTAACACAAGGCAATAGTTATCTAATAGTTAAGTAACTGCTTACTAATGTTCAACATATGCATTAATAACAATTAATATGTGTCTAATGTGGCATTAAGTAGTGATTATTAACCCTTACTTAAGTATTAGGTTGTAGCTACTTTACTGTTAATTATGGCCCCTTATTTGGAAGTGTTACCATGTTTCTTGCTTTACACCTAAAACATGTTAATGTGCTCTATTCATATTCTCCTGTGGTAGTAGTTAAACCAGTGGTCTCCAATTAACTTTTCCCAAGGGCCAAATAATGTAGAGCAAGCAAGGCCGCGGGCCAGACCACAAAAAAAATAACAAAATAAAAAAAATAAAAACAATTAAAAAAATTAAATTAAATTAAAAATAGTAATAAAAAAAAAGAAACACTGTTGAAATATTAAAATATTAGTATTAGCTGTTGCAATATAGTGCCAGGGAGGAATGTAAATAAATTCCAACTGTGGACAGGTTAACGAGAGGGAGAGAGAGAGAGAGAGAGAGAGAGAGAGAGAGAGCACGTTCAACTGCTGAATGCATGTTCAACTGCTGAACGTGCTCTCCAGCAGAGCCACTTCAGTCACGGAGGGAGGGAGGGAGAGAGAGATTTAGGCTTCATGACAAGACCTAAAACAAATATAGGTCAATATGTGTGCTAAAATCCCAATTCGGTCGAGGAACGATTAAATCTCATTGAACTCATGCGCTGCATCTCCCCTCTGCCTGAACAGAAAAGACGCAAGCCCGTGCCACAGGTGGCACCCAGGCAGATGAAATAGTTAGTTTCCAGGAATGCTCGTCTATATATTCCTTTATTGCGGTCATTTTCGAAAATCATATTAGTTTTCCTCCAACGCATTCCCGATGTATCATGCATTCTCTGCTCAACTGATCTCGCATAACGCGCCCCTACCAAACTACGGGGGAAAAATATCCTCCAAATTTAGAATAGGCTACTACAGTAAGCAAGCTAAAATGCAAAGAGGGTGATATCACAAATACACAAAAATAGTGCAGGGGAGGAGAATCGTCCACATTTAACAGAGGACAGAGTGCTCTAACTGCATAACTGAGCGCTCAAGACTCTTCTGGTTGAACAGAGGGAAACAAGCTCACCGTCGGGGCTGTCGGGGAGATGAGGTGGGCCATCAGGAATATTAAACCCTATTCTGCTAGGGTTACTACTAGCCTACGTATGTTTCCTGGACATTTCTGAAATTTGGGTTAGGGGTAGGGTGGAGCAAGGTAGCCTACTGTTCTCAGATGCTCGCGTGGCGCCTTGCTCTCAAATTAGGAATGCGATACAGATACACGTGCGATACAGAAATACAGATATGGTCAGCCGTCAACCAGACCTTGAATATTATGAGTGCAAGACAAAGCATAGCTGATATAACAAAGACATACAATAGAAGCAAAGGAGAATCGTTTACATCTGCAAACAGAAGAGAGTTGAGAAAACTCCGACGACTTGGCTTAAATAACTGTGCGCTTCGCGCCTCATGACTCTCCAAAGGGCGCGGCTCACCGCAGCGCGCAGGCTGCACCCAGGCAACGTTGACCTTCAGGAATACTCAGCAAATATTCTACCTGGCTCTATATTTCCAATACATTTTTTAAGGAACTGGTTTAGTTTCTGTCCTCCCTTCTTTTGGTAACGACTGTTCTCTGGAGCTTGAATTGCGTTGACGTCTCGACATGTAGGCTACTACCTCGCATAAATGATACTTCCAAAATACGGGATAATTGTCATCCAAACTTCAAATAAATGTGAGTAAACAAAAGACAAAATGTATCTGGCCTACATAAAACTAGGGAAGGAGAGAATTGTCCTCATTTTCAACCAGAAGAGAGGAGAGTGCTTCCATACCGCACAATTGCGAATGGTCTGATGTCCGAGGTAAACGCAATGATAAATAACGGCTTGTCTATATGTCTAGCAGACAACAGATTGTACTTCACCATTTTCCCTCATTGTCAATGTCTGCCATGAGACTGTTAGTATAAGATTTAACTGTTTGTGAATGCTTAGGAGAGATCACTGACGTTTTTGTGATCGCAAATCGCGCATGGCCACAAATAGGCGCATTTATGGTTTCATTTTTAAGGACCTCATGGCGGGCCACAAGTTTGCCGCGGGCCGTTGTTTGGAGACCAGTGAGTTAAACTATGTATCCATGATGTAAGAGGAATCTAAATGTTTGTCCTGCAGCTTCTGGAGACATGCAGTGTTCTCAACCATCACAGCTGACATGTTCTTCGCATAAAGCATGTGGTTTCATCTATGAACCTCTCAACATAAGCTCATGCACAATGTCTTGGCATTATAGTGAGTATACAATACTTTTGTTGCTGGCTCTTTTGACTGCATGTTTTGAATACATTCAGATTAGCCCTTTTTCAATTTGTTAACTTGAGGTATATCTTTTTTTTGCCAGTTCAGTGTTGAAATAAGGATTAATCTTAAATCCAGTAGAGTCAACAGGTGGATTTAAATGTGGAAGATTAACAGCTTGTTTACTTCAACCATCTCTCGTTGATTTCAAATCAGGAATTAAGTGCCAGGACCACCAGAGTAAGGCTATATGTAGCACTCTTGAATACTGCAACTGGAATCCACGAGTATTTCCCAATAAATATGGTGACTACAAATGTGAAACTGGTAATTTCCTCATAATCTCTTTTAGTCAAATGAGTAATGGGCTTATATCTGTACAAAATAGCATAGGTCCTACTAATATATTCTTTTTATTTTCAGCATCTGGGGATATGCAGTGTTTTGAAATATCTAATCGTACAGTCAAATGCTCCTCATATAAGGAGTGTGGTTTCACACAAAGACTTCCAAATAGTACTGCTAACTGCTTAATGTTCCATCCTGGTAAGATTTTTTTTTTAAATTATTTTAAGCATTAATTATGTTAATACCTCAGCCTTTTGACCCACAGAATATATGTAGGTTTAAATGGCATAATAAGACACATAAGATAAGATGCATATATCAATGGTGTTTGTACCTTATCCTAGTTTGGTTGCATTACTGTTGATTGCTCTTCTCCCATTCATCTCAGGAATCAGGTGTTTGGATAACGGTAGCCCTATAAAAGTTCTATGCCACAACCACAAAGAATGCAGATGGAATCCTGACAATTACCCAAATAAAAGCCACCGTGGCCACCATAAATGCACATACGGTAAGTCATTGGGTCCATCATTTGAAGTTAAAGCCCCACAGGTTGTTAGTGGATATCGGCTCTTATTTGGAACTAAAGATGCACCCTCCCCTTCACTTACTTACTTCAGTTATTGCCCTTTAAAAAGAGTTTGGGCACTTGGTCATTTGTAAATAACGACAAAATATGAAAAAAATGAAAATGAAAAAAATAACATCAAAACATCTGATTCTTATGATGGCATATAGTGATGACCAGTGTTTAAATCGGGGCGGGCCCTCCGGAGCTGCACTCCGCCTCCTCACCTCGGAGAGACAGGCAAAGCGAAGCCGAGCTCCGGTTTAGAGCATGGCAACCCGACCGAAGTCCGACGGACCTGGGGTCCGTTTCTCAATTCTTGTCGTTGCTAACCGTCTTAAGACCGTCTTAAGACCGTCTTACCATTCCCTTGGATTTAGTGGTGAGCGTCGCTGTCGAGAGAGAGTTGAGTCGCTCGTACGAAGGACTTTGCTATCGTCGTTAGCAAAGACGCTTTTGAGATACGCACCCCTGGTCGGAACCCGACGGGCCGTGCCGGACTCGGACAAAAAAAATAGAATATCTGTCAGACTCGGGCTCGAAGCAAACAGACATTGTGAAAATTGTAAGCAACCAGATGAAACGTTTCAGTTCATGCAAACGGCAGTTTTGTGATTTAAAAATAAGTATTTGAATATGCATTAATGAAAATGTTGGTAGGCTACTCGTGCGAGAGATTATTATTGGCTGTATGCACGCGCCAGTTACCAGTGGCAACATTTGGACGCTCACTCCCAGTCAGCTGAGCAAGGATGCCGAGTCAACTTGCTTTCTTAATAAGCGCCAAATCAACAGTTGTCAGTGGACGCGTGGTCTTTTGTTGTAGTGTAGGCCATGTTTTAGTATGCCTTCAAGGTCTTCAAGGTCTTTGAAGGTTGAACATAAAATGACGAAGTTTGTCACTGCATTATTCGCCAAGGATTACATTCGAAACATGTGCTAGCAAGGAGCATAATATGGATAACTAAGAAGACGCACACGCTATGTGGAGTATTGTCCGCTGTGACATGTCATGTCCTTCACGTAGGTTCTTAATTGTTGTCACTATTACTGTACAGGTGTAACTATGCGCGTGCAACCTTTCCTGATATTATATTAACCGCATGGAGAAAAGGGGAAATTGCATTCTCTGGGAGGGCCGAACGGGCTACTGTTCTTCGGGGTTAACTTATAGCCTATCCTTCTTAACGGCAAGAGCCGGCAGCTTCACGGGGCTCGCACGGATTTATTTGCACCAACACGCATTTACAAGCCACGCTGACTGCCTCCAAAACGTATTTGTTAGTTTTCGCCTTTCTTATCCTCTCACGCCCCTCCCATGCATTCGATCACCGCACCCAACATCTCTGGTTAGTCTAACCGAAAGAAACATAACGTGTGTGTGTGTGTGTGCGTGTGTGTGTGTGTGTGTGTAGCCTATGTTTGTGTGCGTTTACTTACTATGCACTAGGGGTGGTACTGTTCACAAAATTCACGGTTCGGTTCATATCACCGTGTCAAGGTCACGGTTTTCGGTTCTCTACGGTTCTTTTTTTTGTTCATGATAAATGATTGGGAATGGGAATATTAAACAATATTTATATAACAGCAGTTAAAAAGCGATGTATAGGCTTATAATAGGCTTATTGTATAGGTTCATAATTTGAAAATGGTGTGATTTTAATTGTGTCATCCTCTGATTGGTCTTATACGCTAATGTTTTAATCAGAGAGACTGGATAAGATACTCCTAGAATGTCTGTTTTACATATTTTTCTGGGCAGTACATGAATTGCGGTTTGCGATGGATTTCACGGTTCGGTTCAGTATGTGTGTGAATTGTACGGTTTCGGTTTTCGGTGCGGTTTGTGCCATACCTACTATGCACGTGTAACTAAATTAGACTTCTGCAAATTGCCTCATCGTAACATCTTGGCCTATCCTGGCTATTTATCACGTGTTATATTTAATATGGAGCCCACATAGAAAATTTTGCTTGCGCACATAGTTCTGTTGTTATGACAGTGGTATCGGGCTTCGGACGGGCTCGGACACAAACGTTTTAATTAGTCTCTGGCTCGGGTCGGATTCGATCACTTTTCTGTCGGCTGAGGGCCTGGATCGGACAGAAAAAAAGAGCCTGAGCCACACTCTACTCCGGTTACCCCACCTTCAGTGTTCATATTAAAATGTGAATGAAAATGTCAACAGAAGGTGCTGTTTCTCTCATGAACAGCAGAGGGCACACTTTCGAAAATGCAAGCCCGGTGAGCCTTTTGTCACGACAGTGATGCACGCTGGTCATCAGAACGGCAAATGTGGTGCTTATGAACTGAAGGATCTAGGGTCTCATGTTTTCAATGACGTCATCAGGGCTCTAAATTAACACACGCCAACACGCCAAATGCGGGTGAAAATCCATTTTGGCTAGTAGAAAAAAATCATCCACAAGTCAAATTGGCCGGTAGACTCTAGCGCGCGCCCGAACGTCAAACAGCTGCCAGCACAGATCTGTGGCTGACTGCTGTCTGATGAACGTTTAAACGGCGCCTACATTAGGCCTACCCATGAACATTAGACCTACAGTCATGATGTAGCCCACACCCATTGGCTGGCCGTTAATCACAATAACGCAGCTTCACATTCATTGGCTGCGTGTTAGATGCCCGCGCTGGAACTACTGTTGATCAAATATTTTCAATGAGCGGACTAGCGCGGATTACTTCGGTTTTGTAGGTTTTGGACGGGGGAAAAAGAATGTGGCAGTGGTTAGAGCAAGGTTATGTGTCGGTGAATGCAACTTGCAACTAGTGACGCTGAAATGGAGTGGTGGTGGTGGAGCGAAAACGGCATGAGTGGAGGAACAGGAGGACAGCTGTCTGTCAAAACCGTGTAGCCCTGCTGTCAGAAGTCGTCTGATATTTGCGAGGTCCTCGCAACTACCTACGATGGAGTTGTCGTTTCCTAATAATGCCCACGCCATCGGAAAGACCATGCACGAGTTTGACATGGATGAACGAGTAAGTGAAAAAAACGGTAACAAAAAACTAGCGACGCTATGAAAGTAGCAAAGTAAGCTAAGCTGGTGGTCTCCGTGATGTTATTGGATGTCTAGGCTACTAGTTTAGACATAGCGTAGCCTAATTATTGTCATCCAAAGCGCATGATAGTAGAATGAAGTAGAGTGTGTTTTCTCCTGTCCTCCTCTTCTCCTCCCCACCCCTCTCTTCTGTGCATTGTCCATGGCATTTGGCCTACTGTGTGTGAAGTTTAAGTGATAGGCCTACTGTGTGGGGGATATGAGGTTTTGTAGTGTTTGGTTGTGTGTGTTTGGCTAGTGTATGTTGAAAGTCTGGTATGTGTGCAACATGTGTGTTGAAGGCATGCTGTGTTAGTGTGAGGTGTAGGCCTATACTGCATGTGAGGTTTGGGTGATGGTGTAGGCTAGTGTTTGGCTGTCTGTACAGTAGGCTATATGGTCCAGCGTAGGTCTGGTATGTGAGAGGCATGTGTGATGCAATTCATTGTTTTCAGAGGAAATTGGAAAAAAAAGAAAAGAAAATGCAGGTAATAAAAATAATTACTAAATAATTATAGAATAAGAGTATAATGTTTATATTGTTTATCTGTGGTGAGGATATAGTTTAATGGAATAATTAAAAGCAACATAATTAACGCATGGTTTATTTTGGTGAGATAAAAAAAATGGCTAGTTGACCTTCCATTTGGCTAATAAGAAAAAATGTTTACTAGCCAAATTGGCTGGTGGTGGAAAAAGTTAATTTAGAGCCATGGACGTCATTAATAGTTTTAGAGCCGAAATGCGCTTAGTACTCAAGCCTAGTAAGAAAAGGCCAGAGTGGGAGATGGGGACCCCTGGAAGAGCAAAATTAAAAAGAATAATTAATGTACACCAAAATAAGCAAAAAAATAATCTTAACACTATTGCCATTAGTTAATAATTGTATTATAATAATCTATTGCTGCTCATAATGTAGGTATCTCACGTTATTTATATATTTAGTTCAATAAAATGGCTCTTGTGTCATTACCATATTACTATTTGAAGGTAATTTTCGTGTCAAATATCTTTTTATGAACACGTTCTGCTTGCTACTACTACTACTCATTAAAATAGCTACGTATCTACATACGTACCTCGCGTCCGAGAAACGCACTCCTGTATTGCTCCGCTGTCTCAATAACACTTAACATTTCCTCTTGCAGATCATGGGGAATTGCAATGTAAAGCAATATATTCTGGGTCAAATGTAATATGTTCCTCATACAAAGAGTGTGGCTTCAACAATGAACTTGTCCACATTGATAAGTGCAATCTATATTTTCTCCTTGGTAAGTATTTTCACTGTTCTGTTACATAGCTTTAGGTTCAGGTGGTGTCTTCTGCATGCTCATGTCTCAGTTAGACTGATGCTAGAAATCAATATGGAAAAAAAGATGTCAGTTGTGCTCAAATCCTGGGTAAAACTAATACTTCTGTAGCATGTTTAAATGATGTGTGCATTATTTACAACATTAAAGGGATAGTTCGGGATTTTTTACATGAATCTGTATGGCATCCCCATCACCAATGTTATGCATCCACACTCAGTTAACCCAGACAGAGTCCTGTGAGTCAAGTTTTGGTCCAGTTTTGGTCAAAATGGAAGTAGTCTGGCAAGATTGCTGGGTCACGAAAAAAACCCAAAACGTCTCTTCTCAAAACATTGTGTTCGAAAGGGTGATTTCTTTGCATAAAAAAGAGCCAGTTTTCTGGTCGGCTGGATGTTTTAACGGCTTCCATGGTTACTGTAGTCCTACTGACTCAACTCTGGGATAACATATCTGAATGTGTACATCACAATCGGTTTACATGTACAATGAAGTAACAAACAAAACATGTACAAACCCCGATTCCATAGAAGTTGGGACGCAAGCGTAGCCCCTTAATGCGCACCGTACCTCCTGTGGCACGCTGTAATAGACATTGACAGTTAACTACTATAGTACTACACTATTATGACAGTGCATGGAGCCTCTAGTAATACATTACGCCTTGGTCATTGTCATTATGATAACTGCTAATTTATAATGCCGTGTCTTAAGGGGTTAATTGTGAATAATATCAAAATACTGCCATTTTCAAAATGTCTGATTCTGACATTAGTTGGAGAACGGTACAAAGACAACATATCAGCCATCAAAACTGACCAAAATGATTGTTTTGGGGGATATTCATGAATATGTAAATCCAACACGTCTCAAAAGAGTTGGGACGGGGACAATAAAAGGCAGCAAATGTCGAGGAAGACTGAAAACAAAACAAAGAACAACACCTAACAGTTAATAGCATTAACCGATGAGATGATTTTATATAAAAACAGTGTTGATTCCTATCTTGGATATGATTTCACCAGCTTAAATGGTAGGTGTATTCTTTGTCATGTTTTTCAAATTGTCCCTTTCTGTAGTGCTTACAGATGTTTGTTTGTTTGTTTTTATTAGATCCCCATTAGCTTTTGCTTTTAGCATTAGCTATTCTTCCTGGGGTCTTTCATAGTTGTTCATTAAAAATTACAAATATCAGCCACACAGCGTGGCGATAAACACAACATAGGCAACATTGTATTCTTTTTGTGGTCCTTCTAATCAATCATTAACAAATATCCATTACACAGAGTGATAGTAAACATGACATACATATCTACTACATCAAGAGGGAAACTACGAAACAAAAATAAAATACAAAGAGAAAATAAATAAATAAATAACTCAAACGATAGGTGCTTTCTTGAAGTTACAAGGCAGACAAGACAGCTAAGAGAAAGCAGCAGAAAAAGAAAAAAGACAGCAAAACTACACAGAGCTGCTATTCATATAATAATTTTTGATTTGCACTTTGAAGGCATGAATATTTAGCTGCGTAATATTATGAGGTAATGTGTTCCATTGATGCATTGCCCTGTACATAACAGAACGTTGCATTGCTGTGCTGGAGCTGGGTAAGGTGAAACACCCATCAACTGCATGTCTTGTAGAATGTGTATGGATTAGTGAACTAAACCACAACTTTCTGTATATTATCAGAGGAGATTTTGTAATAATGACACTCTTAATAAAAACCATAAGTAGAGACAAAAGTCTGTTTCTTACATTTAACCAACCCAAAGATTTGTGCATTTTAATGACATTTGTTCTCCAATTACATGAAAGAGCTACTCTTGCTGCTTTATTCTGGACCAGCTGTAATTTCCTTATATTACCACAAGATGTAGAAGACCAGACAATTGAACAGTAATCCAGGTTTGATAAAACTAGAGCCTGAATTACTTGTTTAGCAAGTGTGTGTGTAAAATACTTAGCACATCTTTTAATTATTGCTAATGCATTTCCCATTTTAGTGACAACCCTCTGTATTTGCTTGTCCCAAGATAGTTTATTGTCAATTACAACACCTAAAAGTTTAACGTCATCTACTTGTTGTATCACTGTATCATTTATTGCAATATTCAACATTGGTTTAGAATTCAAAGAATGCTTAGTACCGAGTACAATACAATTAGTCTTAGACACATTTAGTATCAGTTTATTTTTGTTAATCCAGTCAACAACATTCGCTGTCTCACTTGCAAGTTTTTCATTTAAACCCTCCACAGTCGCTGCAGCTAAATATACGTATAGTGGAATCGTCAGCATACATTGAAATATTGGCTTTAGTTAATACCAATGGCAGGTCATTAGTAAATATAGAGTAAAGAAGAGGGCCTAAGCAGCTGCCTTGAGGCACCCCCGTGCTTCACAGGTATGATGTCTGAAAAGCTTCCATTAAAATAAACCATTTGTTTCCTGTTACTTAAATAGCTATTAACCCAAAGCAAAGCTGACTCAGTGAAGCCATAATATTTCAGTTTTTCTAACATAAGTTCATGATTAAGAATATCAAATGCTGCAGAAAAATCCAAAAGAACCGCACCTATAATGTGACTCTGATCCATTCCCTGCAACCAGTCATCCACCATTTGTGTTAAGGCTGTAGCAGTTGAATGTTTACTCCGGTATGCATGCTGGTAAAGGGTCATTAATTCATTTTTAACAAAATAACTCTGAATCTGCTCATGAGCAATTTTCTCCATTATTTTACTTAAGATTGGCAACAAAGTAATGGGTCGACTGTTCGTCTCTGAGAAAGGCAATTTATTATTCTTTGGTAAAGGCACAACTTTGGATATTTTCCATAATTGTGGACATTTATTTTCCTTGAAACATAAATTCATAATGTGTGTAACCATTGGTGCTATAAATGCAGTAATTGGTTTAAGAAGTTTCACATCAATATTATCAGCTCCAGAAGGCTTATCTTTACATGACATTAACAAAAGTTCAATTTTAGCAACACTGACATCTCTGAATTCAAAAGTACAGTTTTTTCCCTCCATGAGCTGCGATATCAAATTACCAGATAGTTTTCCACCTTCAGATTGTGAGGTGATTCTACTTTCTAACTTGTCTATTTTTGTCATGAAATAATTATTTAAATGATTGGCAATTTCAACTGGCTTTGTGAGAAAACCCTCCTCCGTCTCTAAATAGGCCTGTGTAGGTTTTGTATTTCCTCTTACCAAATTGTTCAATGTTTTCCATAAATGTTTACTGTCATGTTTAACAGCATTAATTCTTTTTTCATAAAACAATTTCTTTTTCTTCCTATTGAGTTTAGTTACAAAGTTCCTCATTTTACAATAGACTTGCCAGTCAGATTTAAGACTTGATGAAACTGCTAACCTTTTTGCCTTGTCCCTCTCCCTCATATATCCTTTTAATTCTTCATCCAACCATGGGGTGTTAACATTTCGTACTGTAAACTTTCTTACTGGTGCATGGTGATCAGCCACTTCTGTGAGTGTTTTGTGAAAGACATGAAGTGCTTCCTCTGGATCTTGTTTTAAGAACACTTCTGACCAGTCAGCGTTTTTTATGTCTTTGCTGTATGAATCGATATGGAAATGTTTAAATGACCTCCTATTGAGAATTTTCACACCAGGTTTGGGAACTTTTGTTTTCCTTACAATTGCTACCAGGTTATGGTCACTGCAACCAGTAGGGACAGATATAGCAGTAGAGCATACCTCAGGTGAATTTACATATGGTCAATACATGTAGCAACTTTAGAACCATCGCACTTAAAACATATTCTCGTCGGTGTCCTTACAGTCTGTAAAAAGCTGCAAGTGGCACATACATTCATAAGTTTTGTTTTCATTGGACAGCTTTTAGAGTTCCAATCTATGTTCATATCACCCAAAAAGTACACTTCTTGATTAGTGTTACTCACACGATCCAGTGAATCACAGATTGAGTCCAAATAACTGCTATTGGCCTTAGGGGGTCTGTAACAGCATCCTAGTAATATTGGTTTAATATGTGACAAGTGAATTTGTAACCAGAGAACTTCCATGTCTAATGACATGAGATCACTCCTTATCAAGACTGGTATATGACTTTGAATATAACAAGCCACACCTCCACCATTTGCATTCCTGTCTTTTCTGTAAACATTATAGCCGCTGATCATCAATGATGAGTCCTCAAATCTATCATCCAAATGTGTTTCTGACAAGGTCAATATGTGTAAAGCATTACTGAACAATATATCACCAACTTCAGTTAGTTTATTCCTAATGCTACATATATTAAGATGGGCAATTATCAACCCTTTCTTAGGCAACTTATCAAACATAACCATTTGACAGATGAGATCAACTCATTTGCATCACAAGTGTAACTCAAACGTTTAAACATAACATAGACCAACATAAGCAGATACCCCCATTCTAAATGGCCATTTATAATGTACATTATGTAGCAAACAAAATCAATATTAAAGTCTCAGCAAACGATTGTCCATCTGTATATATTCATATGAGCTATGTTTAGCCCTAATTTCTTTGCAAGTGATGACATCGACATAGTGAGCAGACGAGATAGAAAGAGAACATACCGCAGTCCATTGTGTGCGCGGCGCGCGTGTGTGTTACGAACAGGTAGGGCCTGGCATCTCCCCTGTGACTCCGGCAGCACTCTCAGGGGGCTGTTGTGGTCCCCTTGCACCTCCGGTAGCACTTTCAGGGAGGCCTCTTGCTCCCCTTACACCTCCGACAGGTTTTTGAGAGGGAGGGTGGACAACAAGTTTGTCATAGCGGATGTATGCTATGTTTCCCTTGGCTCGCTCAGCCTTCATGACCGGTACGAGCTCCTTTCGTCGCAACCTCACGGCATCTGAATAATCCTCGTTCAGATAGATGCAGTGCTTAATTTGAGGGGGAGCAAGGGGGAGCTAGCTCCGGAACCTCAGACGAGAGCTCCGGAACCTTGGATGGAACCTCATGGAAAGACATCACAGATCCCCCTCTGCACCATCCTCTGCGCTCCAGGACCTACCGCTTGACAAATTAAGCACTGGATAGATGTTCGTTCCTTTCAGCTTGTTTGCTCTAGACATCACCGCCTCCTTGTCCTTCCACCGGCAAAACTTCATGATGACAGGTGTTGGTCGGCCTCCTTCTGTTGTTGGCGCGTCACCCATCCTATGCGCCCGTTCCACCTCGACCTGTTCCATGTCAATTCCCAACTTTACAGTGAGAGTTTGGCGCACCTTCTGCTCCGTGTCTTCCCAGCTTTCACGCTTGGATTCCAGAATGCCATCGATGATTAAATTATTCCTTTTAGATTGAGCCTCGAGGTAATCAACTTTTCCATCAAGCGATAAAGCAGTTTTGCAAACGGTATTAATGTCCTTACGCGCATCCTGACACATCGCAGTGATTTCGTCATTGATCTTTCTTTGACCATCTACCTGCGTTTGGGTGTAGTCCAGGCTCTGCTTGTATTCGGTGAAATCCTTCACCAGGCCGTCGATGCGCGTGTTCGTTGTCGCCATGATTAATTGTAGAAAAGATTTAAAGTTCTTCTCCTGGAGATCCATCATTTCTTTAAAGAAAAGTTTCTGCTGTTCTAGCATGTCTGTGAGGACATTAACAGTTACATATTCCTCATCACCAGTTGCAGTGTCTTTCCCGGATTTTTTCGGACCCATTGCGCGGACGTGACGTGACGGGTATTGACCAAAAGTCAGCCATTTTATGTCCTGATGGTCCTTATGTTGGAATTAAACTGTTAAAACATAGTAGACAATGCAATTTGTCCTTACTATGTGGCAGTAATCGATTGGCTTTTCATGCTGTTTAAAACCCATTTATTTCATTCAGTACTGTATTCAATTCTACAGGTGAGTTAGAACAGCTTAACCAATGTACTACTGCACCCCCATGCCATCATGGAGGCTGACTTTTGAAGTTAGCACTAACACAACTTGCATGGTAAATTTTCACTGTAGCACAGGATGTGCAAGACTATTATTTAAAAAAAAGAATTGACTTCTGCAACTTCTGCTGACTTCTGTAAGCAAAGGACAGTTTCCCATGTCTTCTGGGTCTATTTCAAGTGAGCTCGGGTGGATAGGGGAATCTATCATTTGCACACATGAAGCGTCCTTAATATGGTCAAGTTTTCACTAGCTGTAATTCTCGGAGTGCTAGAGTGAGACTACAGCCAATATATATTTCATGATGTCATGAACCTATACAATGATTTTTTTTTTATTTTTATACTTTGTGTTCATTCAAAGTTCATTCAAGTTCAGAACAATCATTCATTTATAAACACATGTTCAGTTTTTTTCCCCACTTGTGATTATTTGAAAACAGAAATAAAATTAAAAAGTGGTACATAGAATAACTAAATAAATAAACATTAAAAAAAAATCCCAATACCACATGCACCTACAGCGCCGCCAGTTAGTATTGGCACCCTTTAATTTTATTTACAAAGTGTGCAATATATCCAGAAATAAATGGAAATATACACAACTTTTACCATCAGGATCTTTTAATTGAACATTATAAGACATGTAGAATTGCCAAGTATTTATTTCCAAATGCATTTTGTAATTTCAAGCAAAAACACGAAAAAGGGCATGTCCAGGAATATTGGCACCCCTCCTTCAAGGGTTAATTGCACACTATTAGACAACAATGGCAGCCTCCGAAGGTTTTGGTTTTCATCAATGATTGTGTTCTTTCATTTTACAACCAATCCACTGTGCATTTGGATGTGTTCTTTGGGTTTTTGTCTTGCTGGAGTGCACATGATGTTCAACTCAAAGCAAGTGTTCTTGCCATGGTTACAAATGTTCCTGTAAATTATGATACCTGTCATGTCATGATGCCTGTCATGATACCTGTGATACTGTCAAAGCCTCCAATACCTGATGCAACAATGGGGTGACATAATATTATGGATCGGACACCATGCTTGATTTTTGGTAGGGTGTCCTTTTCCTTAAAGACTTTCTTGCAGAGTATGTAAACATACTGTTTGTGTAAGTCACTGAAAAACTGTGCTATTGCTTCATCTGACCTTAAAACATTCTTAAAAGGGCTATGCTATGCCTGTATTTTCTCATACAGCCATCAGGTGTTCCCTGTTATGACTTTTATTAAGCAATGTGGTCTGCCTTGGTCTCCAACCAAAAGGCACTACTTTGTGTAGTGTTAAACACGGGGTACTTATTGAAAAAAACTACCCAAAACAGTTCAAAGTTGACAGTCAGGTCTGTAGATGTTAGCCCCTGTGTTTTTTCATTATTTGCACCGACTTCCAAATACTTTTATCATAATGTCTTCCCCTTCCCCCCACATCCAAGGATGTTCTTTACAGCTCCATATGTGGCCTGCGTTATCTCTTTACCGTAATATTTTTTTATATTTTTAATATTTTTAAGATGTTTAGTGACTACGCCACTCTCATTTGTTAGGGTGAGAGAACCCAACCATCAAACACTTGATTTGACTTTCCCCGCAACAGGTTAGTGAATAACAAGAGATACAACTGTCATACAATTCAGAGTTCTTTTTATTTTCTTTCTTTTCGTAATGAATCTCTTCTTTCTGAAAATATGCCTCACGGGCTCAGTCAAATATCAAAATAGAATATGAACCTTTTTACAGCATTTATAGGCACGTCATCTCAAGATACAAAATTGTGCAAATGTGCTAGTTATGCAAAAGTGCTAATGGCAATTGGCAATTGCACGAGGGGTAGACCAAATAACAAAAATTGCACGGCAAACAAAGTTAGTAAATCAAATTATACAAAAGAAAACAAACTGCCAAAAGGGCAAAATTGGTAATGGCCACCACACACACACACAAGCCTGTTAGACACACGTCTTTGGTCTCCCCCTACAGCAAGTATAGGTTCCAAAAGGAGTCTGAGATTTAAGATACGTCTCCCAGTAATACTTCAGTGTTCATACCCTAATCATATACACAAGCTCCGTCTTGGCGGTTACTAAGTAGAAACTTACACGAGCCCCTTCGTCTCGGATGTTAGAGTGAAACTTACACAAGCCCCTTCGTCTCGGACGTCAAAGTGAAAGGGTTGCACAGGATGAATCACTCACACAATAGGACAAAACAAGAAAAAGGTTGGGAAAAGAACAGTGATGCCCCCCTTCTCTAGTGACACTGCATCAGTATAGTCGAAGGCACCATCTCCTCCTATGCACATTTAACGAGAAAGTTACCATTAGGCACGGCATTATAAATCGATTAAACAGGAGTTGTGTATTGTGGAAATGCACAACTCCCTACACAAGTCAAGAGCTAAGCGTCGAGACTCTTACAGAAAATGCCGGCATTACCTCTGGTTCTCTCGAAGCGGCACGCAAGCAGTCAACCCCAAAGGACACAGTGGAGACACGCCACCACGACACTTGAGTTTGCCCAGCTCGACACACCATCCCAGAACAGCAGCCGACCCCACGCCAGCCGCCTATGGACAGGGCTACGATTAAGTTAAATGGTGTCAGTAACCAACAACTAAGTACATTACAATGCACCAAAAAAAGCAATAAACCAACCGAGAAGGACGCCTACCTTTCCTGTACGGTGGCTCAACCACAAACGGAGGGACAGAGAGAGCGGTGTGCCCACGCTACACTCGACAGCATCAAAAACACAGCGTCTTTGCTAGCTAGCTACCACCGCAATGATTTATGCTACACACCTGAAGGAAAGGGGAGTGTCGTTACCCCGTCAGAATAAAGGTTCAGGATAACCACCGGTTACACATGTTTGGCAGATTTCTGAATAACACAACACAGTGTTGCAAATGTTATACCAAGGCCTTTTGAGATGAGTTTTTGCAAATAATAGTATTTGTGGTGTCCTCAGGCAGCTCCTCTGTCTTCACATTGGTGAAAGACACACAAGCTGTAACAGGTGGTTATATAAACACAAATATCACAATTCCTTGCCTAATTCATGTTATATGGGCAAAAGCAAGTTGTCAAAGGTGATTCCCATTTGCGATTTACCATAATTTAGTCAAATTAGGCTTCCACAATGGTATCCAGTAAAGGGTGCCAATACCAGTGATCCAGGGAGCTTTACCGTCTTCAATGTTTTCCCTCTCATAGTTTAGTATTTAATGCTGTTGATTATTTTTATATTAGTATCAACCACAAGCTATCTATAGACAAATCATGGTTGACCTTATTATTTGTTGTCTGGAGATATGTCCCATAATGTACTTAAACTTCAAGGGTGCCAATAGTAACTGGCGCCACTGTATATAGGCAGTTGTCCTGTGCTCAGACGGTATTCTTTTTTACTTTAAAGTATTTGCATGTATTCCACCCCACCCACCCTTTTAACCCTTCTTTTTGCTCCCTTCTGCAGGTCTACATCCATCCATCCTCACAAACCCCCACACTCACCCCCCCAGCCACACCAGCACACATCCATCCATCCAACCATACATCCACACCCACCAACACTCATCCACCCAAACACCCACACCCCACGACACTCATCCATCCACGCACACACCCACATCCGCCCCCACACAGAAGAACCCACACACCCCCACAACCCACCCACCCCCACACACACACACACACACGCACACACACACAACCCACCCACCCACCCACCCACTCACGTCCCATCCCCCACACACAAAACAATGAACCCAAAATACCCAAAAGAAAAAGAAAGAAAAAACTACAAAGGTATACATATCATTCTATAAGTTATTTTTTCCATATTTCTCATTTCCTCTATACTTTTCCAACCACATATCAGTAGTAGTACTACCTTTTTCCAATTCCTTGTAGGTAATTTGTTTTAAAGCTGTTATTCTAAAGACCCAAAAGAGGTGAAGGTGTTCCTTTTCCAGTCCTCTGGGTCTTGTGCCCAAAATAGCATTGTGATTCTGTATTGACACGTCTTTGCTTAACTTTTCTCGCGTAAGATGTTGGACTGCCTGCCAATATTTATTAAGTTTATTACAGGAGTAGAAAATATGTGTATAATCAGCGTTGTTTACACCACATTCCCTCCAATCGCTGGTGTTGGTTTGTGCATATTTGGCCATTATTGATGGTGTTAGAAATCTAATAGTTATCTTCCAGGCATATTCCTGCCAGTAGGGGGATCTAATGTAAACATTATTATCTTTCAGACACTGTTTCCATTCCTCTTCACTAATGGTTTTGTTCAATTCCAGCTCCCACTTGTCCTTAATGTGATCTAACTTTTCAGCCCCACATTCCTGTAGAATATTATATATTTGTCCAGTTAAATATGTAGTATTCTCACTCTGACATTTTTTCGCCATGTATTGTATAAGTATATGTAGATCATTAAGACTTTTGAGATGTGCTTTTTCATTCAGATAGTTCCTAAGTTGCAAATATCGATAAAATTAATTGTTTTGGAGCTGGTATGCTCTTGCTATATTTTCAAAAGGTTCTACACCAATGTCACTGAACATTTGGCTGTGCGTAACAAGGCCTTTATTTCCCCAGCTCTTAAAGGTGTTATCGAGTGTATTTGGGGTAAAGTCTGGGTCACTCTGTATTTCTCTTAGACAAGTCAGAAGTCCTTCATTTATTTTTATATTCTTACATATTTTCCTCCAAGCTTTGACCATATTATTTAGTATGAACTTATGTGTTTTCATCTGCTTTGTGGTGAATAGTTTATTTAGGTTACCAACCAGTATTGTCTCAATATTTTTCCATTTTGGGCCCAAACCTTTGTTCAACATAATCAAAATTAATAATTAATTAATAATTAAAAATTAATAATTAAAAATTAATAATTAATAATCAAAATTAATTTGACTTGTGCTGCATAATGGTAGTTAACTAAATTTGGTAACGCAAACCCCCCTTCCCTTCTCCTCTGTTGCAAAATTTTAAGTTTAACTTATGGTTTTTTCCCATCCCATAGGAATTTTCTAAGTAAACTCTCCCAGTATTTGAAACTTATGTGAGGTATATAAAGTGGGATATTTTGAAACAGAAATAAAAATCTTGGTAAAATATTCATTTTTATTGCACTGATTTTTTCCATCAGCGTAAAAGGCAAACTTCTCCACCTAATTAGGTCTTGTTTCACAGATTTTTCCAATGTTCCAAAGTTGCTTTGGTAAAGCTGTTCAAGGTTATTTGGTACCATCACCCCCAGGTACCTTATGCTATTTTGGTCCCATTTGAAATTATATGCATTTTTGAATTGGTTATCTAATTGGCTGCCGATTTGCATCACTTCTGTTTTATTTAAGTTCAACTTATATCCTGACACATTACTGTAAGATGTTATTTCACACATTAGGGCCGGCAAGGATTTCTAAACATTTGTTAAGTATACAATTATATCATCTGCAAACAATGCTATTTTATGTTCCTCCTTTCCAACATAAACCCCTCTTTCCTCTTTATTCTGTTTAATTATTTCAGCTAATGGCTCTATACATAGAGCAAATAGTTGTGGAGATAACGGATCATCCTGTTTGGTTCCTCTCTTTATTGTGAATGAACCTGAAAAAGTTCCGTTAACTTTCACTCTGGCTTGTGGAATTGCATACATTCCTCTGATCAAATTAACACATGTCTGATTAAATTTAAACTTCTTGCACACTTCTATTAGGAAGGGCAAAAATAATCTATCGAAAGCTTTCTCTGCATCCAATGTTATGGTTAACATAGATAGCTTACTTTTTGAGGCATAGTCTATAACATTAATGGTGCGGTGGATATTATCACTCAATAATCTATCTTTTACAAAGCCTGTTTGGTCCAAGTTGATTATTTTAGGCATTATATTTGACATTCTCTTGGCTATTATAGCTGTAAATACTTTTTGGTCTACATTTAGCAGGGATATAGGCCTATATGAAGAGCAACATTCAGGGTATTTTAATTCTTTATACAACACTGAAATTATTGCTGAGTTCCAGGTATTGGGCCAAACTCCTGTTTCCAATATCCTATTAAAAACTCTGCACAAATGGGTATTAATAACCTTGAAAATTCCTTATAGAATTCATAGGTGTACCCATCGTCACCCGGGCTTCTCCCGGCCTTCCCATTCTTTATGGTCTTTGCTATTTCTATTTCAGTTATTGGCTGTGTTAACTCTTCAGTCTGACCGTCAGTTACAGCTGGGAGCTGCAACGTATCCAAAAATGTTTTAATTTCTTTATTGTCAACCTCTAATTCAGGGGTATACAGATCTTGGTAGAACTCCCTGAAACCAGATGCGATATTTGATTTTCCCCTTCTCTAAACACCTTTTTCTATCCTTAACCGTGGCTACTATTGATCTTTCCTGTTGTTTTTCTTTTTAACTTAAATGCCAATTTTTTCAAGGATGTTGTACTATTCCCAAAATGAGTTTGCTTACAGAGTACTAGTTTTTTTTCAATCTCCATTAATTCTAATGATTTCAGTAGTGTTTTAGTGGCACATAATTGTGTATATACCTCTGCTTTCATGGCTGACAACCATTTGTGTCACTGAACTGTAATTCTCCCTAAAATCAGTGTGGGTGCACAAATTCAAGTCAAAAATCCCAAACTATCTTTAAAGCAGATGCTTTCATGTAAAGCAACTAACACACAAGGACACAATCCATAGCGCATATTAGGGGCAGAAGTATACAGTATACAGAGTATACAGGTCAAGCAATTAGCAAGATTCAAGATTTAAGAGTTTATTGTCATTGTCAGAAAGGCAACGAAATTGTTTTGGAGTGCAACACTCAGTAGTAGTAGATTCACAAGTTACAGTAAGTGCAGCAGAGATTAAAGTGACACCGGTGCTTGATTCCCCTCCCATGTCCCACTTTGAGTGCAACAAAGCTTTACATGCCTGGTACCCCCACCCCCACTCACACACACAGAGCAGGATTTGTGCTTAGGAGTAGGGTTAGGTTTTTATTTTTTTTGGGAAAAGTGTTAAAGAAGTGAATAGTCCAAAGCACTCCATATTAAAGTAGAATCAACAGCATTAACAATTATTTACCAGAAACTCTGTAAACAAAATAATTGTTCTGTATACTGCTTTAAGGGTGTTTTAACCATTTTTTTACACCCCATAGAATCCCGACCGGTAGTACAAAATCCAACAAAAGTCCCTGACAAACCAGGGATCAAACCAGGTGAGTCATTTCTTCCCTTAAAAACCTGCATGATCTGTGAAAAGTACTAAAGTTAAATAGATGTGTAAATGGCATTGCTGGTGACAGAACCGTAGAAACAACAGCTGTATTTTCAAAGAAAATTAGACAGAACTAATATTGTTTGTTATTGTGTGGTGAGGTACTGTATGATCTGAATGCACAGTGAAGGCCTTTGGGAAAAGGTCTTTGTTCAGTGACTGTAAAATAAAATATCAGCAGCACAGGTGTTCCATGTAACAAAGGCACATATATATTTAGATTAGATTGTTATTTTGTACTAGAGTAAACAGAGGTTACACAATGGTTAACATGATTATGCATGTAATTTGTTTGCAGGGAGGTTTTGTCATTAATCGGACTGGGCATTTGGGTAAGATGCTGCAAACTTGTAATTTCATCATTTTCTGAATCCATTGCAAACTATTCAGTTTACATACAATAACTGCAGAGTAGAAAGCAGTCCAAGATGTTGGAAAGAACAAAACTACATATGTTTAGTCACCTATAACTGCCAAAAGCATATCCCCAAAATGGCTCAAACCTTGGATTAGCACACAACGCTTTCGCCATCTTTAGACATTCAAAATGGTATCAGTTCATGCAGGGTCACTTACAGCTTTGGACAGGACAAAATAATCTGAAAGATTCCCCAACCCAATGTAGAGTCTAATCCATGAGTTCGACGTAACGTACCATTGGCACATCTAGGCATTTGTAGGTGAAACTAGCCCCGACAATTCAATGGCAGTCTATGACAGAATCGGTACATCACAGCTTTGTGACTCAAATCAAATATGATAAAATATTGCTATTTACAAAGGCCTAAACATATGGTCAGTAAGCAGACAAGTTATATGAACTATCTCCCAAGTATTAACCGACATCACGATTTGAGAAATCGTTACTCAAATAATTTGAAATGCTCAAGCACCGGTGGTCAACTTAACCAGACCATGTCAACTGGTGTTTTGTTCTCTGGTCTTTTCTCAACCATTAAAAGGCTTTAAATGACTTGCCACATAAAAACAAGCCATTTGGGAGCTTTCAAAGTTTAGCTGAAATAATGGAAGTGATGGAAATGAGACCTGGCCGACCAAGCTAGTGCCATCCTGTTGTCAAATAACACAGATCTAGCTAGGTATCCAGCTAGCTAGCTAACACAGAACATGCTATGTTGACAACAATCATTCAATTATACAACCATTTAACAAGCGCGACAAGCAACATTTTGATGGTAGAGCAAGGAGGGCCCTGCGGTTGAAAGTGAGGCATTTTTTTAACTTTGTCAGCTTTTACATTAAAACCTACACTTTAATTGTAGCAGCCTTGCGCTTCTATCATTGTCAAGTGATTTCCATTGAGATAGCTGCACCTGCAAACAAAAATTCAAGGTGTGCAGGCCACCTCCTCCATTCTACTTGAACTTTGTAAGTGAAAACACAATTTATTAGTTTTGGTGGCTGTGGTGGTCAAACGCATTCATTCCTATGGAGGCACGTACTTTCCACTTCACCTAAATGGGGGCGTGTATGTTCTGCAAGCTCATTAACATACAGTTGTGACGTTACACAGAACTCATGGATAGGGCCCGATTCTGCCCCCAGCCCTCCATTCCACCCTGGGTCCAGGGCAGCTGACTTCTTTGGCCCCCTCACCTCCCCCATCAACTTACCTGAGTTCAACTACCTAATACCTATCATGAAGTGTAATAAAGTAATAACGTGCCAATAATTTTGTGCCAATGCCTCCACTTTGTATAAAAAATATCAGAAAGAAGGTGTTGGCCTCCAAGCTGGTGTGACTGGTCCCTGTACCTACTACAAATATCAGTCCATCCGTTGAAAAGTTCTCTGACAAAGTCAGTCTACATTACACTACACTAGGCCTACACTAAGTTTTCTAAGTATAGGATGAGTGGAGTGTATTTTTTGTTATTTGTGAGATAAAACCCTTACGAAAATCGACCATGGTAAACCCTGATTTCTTTCTCTTTTTTGCATGGTTCAGCATGGTTTTTGGCTTGACTATGGTCGGTGTCTCCTGATGACTGCCAAATATCCACTTGCACTGCTGCACAACGTGTTATGGTTAAGTGTTATGGTCCTCCATCTCATCACTTCCTTCCTCTGAAAGTGATAGGCCTCTTCAGGTTTACCAAGCGCCCTTGGATACAACTTCTTACAGTGAGGTCTGTTCACACATCTCTTTTGTTGTCTCACTTTGAAGAAAGGTGCCGACAGTCCTGAGAGAGATGACTCATAAAGCTCTCTGAATTGACCTGGGGAGAAACATTACGGTACTGTCAGATTGTGTGTCCTGTAGGGTTATCACAGATGAAAACCCAAGCTCACCATTATTGTGACCAAAGTTTATAAGGGATTATGGTGCTATTACTGTGTGTGTGCTTCTTTCTTACTTTCTTTCTTTCTTTTTTTTTAATTATTTTGTAAAATCAAAATACTTTATTTATGGTTATGGTACTATTGCAGTGTTTTTTAAAATGATTTTTGTAAAACAAAAATTAACAGTTGTATGTTAAATCTTATGTGAAAAGCTTATTTATATCTGACTGATCCACAAAGCAGTGAAAAACAAATCCTTGAATGCATGTAAGCCATTCCTCTCCCACAGGCGGAATGTATTGTCTAATAAAAATGATGTTGGGAACTTAGAGATGGTAACTATGGGCGTGAGGAGAGATGAGTTTGGCAAAAAAATGAATTGCGCTCTTTACATAAGTCCTTTTGGTTCTGGTACGGTAGCCAAGTACAGCATAGTCACAATTGTGCAGCCTGCTTGAACACTAAAAACGTCAATGTGTTCTTACAAAAAATTAATGTAATATCAGAAAATTCATTACATGTAGATCTTACTCCCCCTCCCCTTAAGAAATGTGTGATTCTGAGTAGAGCAGAAAACAACACAAGAGCATCATCTAGAGGGGACTCATCAAGTGTGTTTAGAAGTAGGCCTACCACTTTTGATCAAAGTGCCTTTTCTGTAAAAACTACAGGGCTATGGAACAGTATACCTGTAAGTATTAGGCAAAGCAACACACTCAGTGGTTTTAAATCAGATCTCAAGAAATGGCTAAAAGCAAGGCAGCAATGTGAACATTTTTAGTCATTTATCTTATGTTTGGTGTTTTATGTTTACTTTATCATACATCTTGTTTTTTGTTTCTTTGGTGAATTCTTTTAACTAGATATGCCTTCTTGACCATGTAATATTGTGGCCTATATTTACCCATTGGGCACCTTTTAATTGTATTATCAAATTATTCTATTATTATTCTTCTTAACCCTGTGAAACCTGAACCATGAAAGCAATGAGAGAAAATTCTAATTTTTTGGAATTTGCTTCAATATTGGTCCCTTATAAGAAATGTAAAAAAAAAATTCAAAATTTTGTTAAGGTCGCTGAGATATTTAATGCATCATATATGATGCATCAGGCTTTTAATGAATGGAAATTCCAATTTCATGACCATTGAAAAATGACTTTTAATGCATTTACAACTTTTTTTTAATTTAAAAAAAGTTGTCAGACAATTTAATTTGAGGATTATCTTTAAATATTTAGTGAGATCCTGCCATTTTTTTAAGCCTATCCTTGTTTTAGCAGGACCATATTTTACATTTCCCACAGCCTGGTTGGGTAATTTTTTAAAATCTATGTAAAAACATAGCTGATCGAATGCTCAACAACCTATTTATGAGTGTAATATAGATCATTATTCATTTTTGATGTGTAATTTGAATATATGGGTCCATTACTACAATTGGACCATTTCTCCATTCACTTCAATGCATTTTTTACGAGATCATAATTTCAACATTTTGCATTACATTTTCAAAATTGCAAGTAAAACCTGTTTCTTAAGGCAATATCTTTGTCTTGAAGTAAAACAACTTGTGTGTTTTGTTAAACGATCGTCGTGGTGGGCTTTGTAAGTTTCCCTATGGAGCAAATGCATTGATGGCTGACTTCCTGCCACCGCCGGATGGTGCTTATATGTCTCATCAGTTTTAGCACGATCTCTCTGCAACACGGTGTAAAAATATAAACTCTTCCTTGCTTAATTGCACAAAGCAAGTGTTCAAATTAAAGGATGTAGAGTTATATTTCGGAAATTTGTACACAAACCTTATGCAATTTGACGAAATCTCAGCGTTGGTCAGGGAAACCGCTTCTACCCCATTTTCCTGTTTTTCGCCGAGCTGTGGTCAACTTGTTGTCGACCGCTGCTCTCTTGTGGCGGTTTCCGCGTACTGCAGGACGTTTGGAAATGACACGCAGGATGTTTTTCAGATCGATTTTTTTTTTGTGTCAGCGTGGAGAGGGCTTTGAATTTGATGAGACATATATGATGCATCCGGCGCGATAGGGTTAATCCTTTTTGTTTTCCGCTTAACTCCAATTGCTGTCCAGGGACTACAGATGAAAATTAGCCGTGTGGCTAAAATCTGGCTCAGTTGTATATTGTGCACTGTCATTGCTAAGTAAATAATAAATGAAATGAAATCAAGTAATGTTGTTAATCTTTTGGAATGCACTAAATGTGGTATTCAATATGTTGGTAAAACCACCAGACAATTAAGATGAGCACAAGAGCGCCATCTGGAGAGAAGATCCCAAATCTGCAGTAGGCATTTTGCTGATGGCAATCATTCAATTACAGACTTGAACTTTTGTGGTATGGGGCACCTAAGTTACGGCAGGTACGGCATACTGTATGTGTGATCGACGGGGGAATGCGAGGTGAATCGAAAAATAGCTTTGGTCAGTCCATTACAGCCCAGTCAAAAGTTTTGGCTTTCCCAGCCAGAGACAGTCTGTATACGAGGAGGAACACTAAAAAAAACCTTCCATAGGAATGCACGAGAGCATTTGGCTCATAGAGGTAGAAAATAACACTAGAGAGGACACAATTTGCGACAGCACTGGGAAATGGCAGGTGGAGCTTCCCAACTTCCATAGGTAGTGTAGGTACCTTCAGGCAATGCAAGTCAATGGAGAACACGCCCACCCTTGTCAAGAAATTAACTAAAACTCTGTAAATATAAAGTAACACTTTAATCAAAGACCAGATTTGAAATGTCAGGCTACATATCTACTGAAATCATATGAGTCGATAAAATACATTTAAAAATCAAATAATATATTTTATGAACATAGTTAGCAACACACTTCAACTATTGTCCTTGTATAGTGTGTTGATGGACATTTTCACACGATTAAGCCATTTTTGACAGAGGTGAGCCTCGTTCTCCGTTAATTTCCATTTATCTGATCTACCTCCAGATAATGGCCGCTACAGATTGCCGTAAAAGGGTGGGCGGGGTCCTCTCTAGTGTTATTTTCTACCTCTATGATTTGGCTACGCAAACATGGTGCTTGCTGGTGTCCCTCCCACCTGCCCGGTACCGAGAGCCAATTGTTTGCTGAGCTGCGCGGTCACTTATCCAATCATTTCGCCGTCTCGACACAATCTTTGAGTCTTTCTCAAAACCTAGGACAGTGTCCTTCCAAGTTTTTCAGCCTAATTAGTCACGCCCAGTGATTGGATACTCTTTATTAGTCACACCCAGTGATTGGATATTCACCAAAGAGTCTCCAATCACTGGGCGTGACTGCACCACCAGAGCTGTCTCTTCAAGTTCTCTGACCTCATTCTCGTGAAATGAAATTTCTTTTTGGACACACACACAGGCCGCATGTCAAATCTCTTGTGGCTGCCCACACATGCATACATCTCCCGACACGTACAGAATGTACTCTATTCTCAAAACTCTATGAAAAAAAAAACATTTGAACTTAAATGCATATGCATTCTAAATGTAAATTCATAGCCTTCCGTATCTGTAACCCATTAAAACACGGAGTTATACATTTGTTGTTACCAGAATGACTGAGTCGTAGTGCATTACTACTTCTACATACTATAATATATCATAGATGTGTCCGTCAACACTTGTTCCAGGTCATGTTAAGATTGTCTACCTTAACTGACAGAGTATGTTTTCTGCATTGGTCTATCCCAACTCACAGAATGTCTTTTTGCACAATTACCTTTTTTACTTTTTTTTATCTTCACTATTTTTATTTTTATTTTCCCCTCCCTGACTATTCCTGTGTTATTTGTGTCTTGAAATGTCCATGTGGGCATTTGTGTATTTATGTAAGCTACTGGATACCTGAATTTACCCCTGGGGATCAATAAAGTTACTCTACTCTATTCTACTCCTGTCTACTAAAGGCCCTGTGTTATGTGATAGTAGTGTAGTCCTATGGTAATTAACCTTTCAATGACTATTACAGCGTGCCTTAGATGATACGGCGTGCATTACAGTAAGGGGCCATCAAAGGAGGGTCCTGAGCAACTCTGCTGTTCAGTTCTTTTTAGTGCCACTCACACTGTCTACTTGCCTGGTTAACACCAGACCTAATCACAAGTGAGATTCGAAACGATTGTGTAGAACAGTGGTCTCCAAATGGCGGCCCGCGGGCCAAATCCGGCCCGGGCATGGCAAACACTTGGCCCACCATGTGATTTGAACAAAAGAAAACATGTTTGTGTGCTATCTGTGGTCATTTGGTCGGGCAATTTGTTCGGCCCTCAGCCTCGTTTGTGCTACATAATTTGGCCCTTGGGTAAAAAATAATTGGAGACCACTGTATATCTTTCTTTATTGTTATTGTGGAGGTGGTTGGACCAAAGAGTTGGTTGGTTGGTACGGGGACCAAAGAGTTCATCACGCTGACGCACTCACGCATACGCACACACAATCACACACAGCTGTACTACCTATAAACGCATTTTCAGAAATGAGTAGGCCCTACATAATGAAATTACACGATTAAAGAATGAAAACTCAAGATTTTATTTAACTTAGATTTTATTTTAACTTTAACTTTTGAACATGTAGGCTACATAACATAGAAATCAGCATAAAAATAAGCAACATTTATAAACATGAGGAAAAGCTCTGCTGTGCCATCAACAAGTCAGTACATGCGCACATACGTACGTAAGGGTTAACGTTCGGCGAGAAGGTCGCTACCGTGGAATAGCAGCACGACAGAGAGAATCTTTAGACCTCTTGTCTTGTTCTCTCTGAAGTGCTGCTATTCCACAAAGCGATCGACTCGCCGAACGTTAACCCGCTTATTATATGGATATACTTAAATGATTCACACATGGCGGGGACATTTCTTTATTTAATGTTAAGTTTATTATAATTTTTAATGTTAAGATTGTTGCTGCGCAAAACAAAACAGTGCCGTTGTGGAACACCGCTAGGCAACAGGTAGCCTAGACAACAGGTGTTGTCTATCACAGCAGCTGATTAGAGTCTTGTTTGAAAGTCGCTTTAGCAGTGAAAAGTCTTGTTGCCATTGACAGCGGTCTGATATAGACCAACCCGTCCGTTATCTCAAATATCAGACGTGCGAACGTTGGGGAGCCCCATTGAAATGAATGGAGCATTCGACCGATGACGTCACACCATATAATAAATAAAGTTAGCAAGTTGAGATCAGACACCAGCCACCTCCACAACATCATTGGGGTCTCCATCTCCACTCTGCTGCCCTCTTCTGGTCTGGTGTCTAGAGGCACAATTCCCAGCAAGGTATGGCACCATTCACAAGCTTTATACATATTATTATAATAGCAGTACTCACCAGCATTATATGTGTATATACAAACCCCAACTCCGATGAAGTTGGGACGTTTGGTAAACAGTGAATACAATTAAAATGCTATCATTTTCAAAACATCTATTCATTAGATGGAGAATAGTGAAAAACAACATATTAATTGTTAAAACCGAGAAAAAAGATTGTTTTGGGGGACATATGTACTCATTTCTATTTTGATAAATCCAACACGTCTCAAAAGAGTTGGGACGGGGACAATAAATGGCAGCAAATGTCGAGGAAGACTAAAAACAAAACAAAAGACAACACTTAACAGTTAAATACATCAACCGATGAGATGATTTTATATAAAAAAAAACAGTGTTAATTCCTATCTTGGACATGATTTCACCAGCTTAAATGGTGGGTGTATTCCTTGTCATGTTTTGCAATGTTTTCCTTTCTGTAGTGCTTATAGTGTGACAGGTCTTGACCAAAAACCCACAATTTTATCACCTGCTGGTCCTTATGATGGAGCCAAACTGTTAAAACATAGTAGAGAATGCAATTTGACCTTACTATGTGGCAGTAATCGAAGATCTCCCTTCAAAATATAATGCATGAGTGGCTTTTCATGCTGTTTAAAACCCATTTATACCATTCAGCACTGTATTTAACTCTACAGATGAGTGAGAACATCTTAACCAATGCACTACTGCACCCGCATGCCATCATGGAGGCTGACTTTTGAAGCTAGCACTAACACAAGTTGGATGGTCCATTTTCACTGTAGCACAGGATGTGCAATGCTCTATTATTGTCTATTGTATTATTTGCTGTTATTATTGTCAAAAAGAATGGACTTCTACAACTTCTGCTGACTTCTGTAAGCAAAGGACAGTTTCCCATGTCTTCTGGGTCTATTTCAAGTGAGCTCAGGTGCTTAGGAGAATGTTACACCCCTGTATCATTTTCATGCATTAAGCATTCTTAATATGGTCAATTTTCAATAGCTCTAATTCCTGGAGTGATAGAGTGAGACTACAGCCAATATATATGATGTCATGAACCTATACAATGATTTTATTAACAAAAATAGGGTAGAATGCCCTAATGTGGGACATTTTTTGTCACTTCAACTTTGGTGGTTTATTGAAATTTAATGACAACATTTCAATACAAACAAATTACACAATTTCCATCCTCTAGTTGTGCTCTAATCAAATAAAACCTTTAAAAACATGTTAATTGTTTATAATATAATTATATAATAATATTTGAATAATTTGGATATTAATGTAAGTTGGTCAAAAACCATGGTTATCCCTAAAGTGGGACAATCGGTTTCCTAATGTGGGACAGTGTATATTAAAAGGTCTCTAAAACATGTTTGTGTAAAATATTAATTCAAAATGAGATCTGTCACTCTTTAAGACATATCAGCTACACATTTAGAGCATGTTTTATGAATTAATGTTACTTTCTTTTATTGGTTAATATGACTGAGACTGTTTGAACCCATTGCACACAATTGGTCACTTCAACATGGCAGCTCTATTTGTGGAAAGAACTTCCGGTTTTTGGACCCAAATGTTGTGTTGATAGCTGTGCTCCAGTAGATTTGGCCAGAAAGACTGAAATACACCTTTGATATAGATGTAAATATCCATTTTCTTATGTGGACATGGTGTTTGACTTAATAGTAATTGTTTGACTTATTAAATTACTACTTTTACAACTGTCCCACATTAGGAAAATCTTGTGTCCCACTTTAGGACGCACCTATCCTAAAGTGGGACACTAATAATATGGTTAAAAAATAAAATATGACATTATTTTATATACACCACACATTATTTTCTGATGAACATATACCTACCCAACATATTTATCAAAAAATTGACAATGTTGTTTTGATTGGAACTGATTTATACCCTAAAGACAAATTTGGCCAAATGCTATGTAGTTTGCCATTTGATGGACTTCACCCAGGGTCCTTCTTTTTAATTGTAACCCCTCCCTGGAGTATAACTATACATTTACTAAATCATGATATTATGATAACAGGATGATAGGGCTTTTATTTGGTTATAGTTTTGTAAACATTTACCAACTTGGGGCAAAGCTACACCCCTTAAACCTTAAGGTGTCCCACATTAGGCATCGTCCCACATTAGGGCATTCTACCCTATGTCTTATATACACTCAATCGTGCTAAATCAAAGGGAATTAAAAAATGTATGTAATAACTATGGTAATTATTCCCTTTGCATCTTTAATTCTGAGTGACTCAGCCTCTCTGTGATGATCTTATACCTGGACACCTATATTGTCCGTCAGTACAATTCATTTTGAAATGTTCTTCTTTGTTGTTTTATCTTATTTGGATGTTTACTAAATTTCACTGATCCCCGTCCCAACTCTTTTGAGACGTGTTGGATTTATCAAATTAGAAATGAGTACATATGTCCCCCAAAACAATATTTTTTCTCGGTTTTAACACTTAATATGTTGTCTTTTCACTATTCTCCATCTAATGAATAGATTGAATGTTTTGAAAATGATAGCATTTTGATTTTATTCACTGTTTACCAAACGTCCCAACTTCATCGGAGTTGGGGTTTGTATTACACCTACAGTCAGAATGAACTACTGATGCGCAGTAACATATGACCCTGTATAGCAGCAACGTTGCAGAGACACTCTAATGGCTGAATCTAACATCAAGAGTGTATTTAAGGGGTTCAATTGTAATCAGCCTTTCTGTTGTTAACACAATATTTCATCAAGGCAAAAACATGATACTTAAGTTGTTGTTCAACATTTTGAATCTAATCGGAAAAGCAAAAAAAGTATAGTAAAAACACATTTACATAAGAAAAATTCTGCAAAGTGAGATCAGACACCAGCCACCTCCACAACATCTTGGAGGTCTTCATCTCTCTTCAACTCTGCTGCCCTCTTCTGGTCTGGTGTGGAGAGGTCTGCTGCCCTCTTCTGGTCTGGTGTGGAGAGGTCTGCTGCCCTCTTCTGGTCTGGTGTGGAGAGGTCTGCTGCCCTCTTCTGCCCCTCAGGTTGACCCAGATCACTGCAGCCACCAGCCCCAGCAGCACACAGCTCAGCACTACAGAGCATGCTACGTAGAGTGGTAAGTACATCAGGTCGATAATTCCCTCATAACAAACATATTGTAAATTAACTTTTCCCTCCACCTCCTCCTCAACCACTCCAAACATTCTCCAGGTGTAGACACCACTATCCCCTGCTGTGAGATTCAGTATGAACAGAACATCATCATCATATGGCCATGCTCTCACTCTCTCCTCCATTTCGAAATCAATGAAACCAGAAGCTCCAGACCAGTCCAGAATGCGGTGATTCGGTTTAAGAATGTTTTGACGGTACAGTGACTTCCCCACTACTCTTGTAAGGTTCAGCTGTGTAGTATTCTTAAGAACGACTATTACAAAATCAGAAAACCACAGCAGCTCATGTGGACCCACTTTGGGGCAGAGGTAGACATCATACATGGTGGTGCATCCATAATTACTCCAACACCTATACAGTCCAGCATGTTGCTGTGACACAGAGGGAATGTTGAGGAAGTAGTTCCCTGTCCATGTGCGGTTCAGAGTGTACTCCACTCTACTCCTGTCACCTTTAAAGTGATACATAACATCACTTACTGTCTCACAAGGAAGAGTCAGATTCTCCTCTTCATGTACAACAACGTATGACGTCACGACTGAAATCACAGTTTGTTGAAAAAGTTGGCATCTTTCCTCTCTGAATATCATACAATAAAAATGACTTATTCCTCTAAACCCTGTCAGTGTGACCTGGGAGGTGTTGAGATCCACCTGCAGTCGTCCCCTCAGATCCTCCACCAGTGGCTCCATGGAGATGTTGGTATCCAGCACCAGCCTCCAGTTATCCCGTCCTCCTCTTGGGTAATAGCCTTGGTTTAGTTTTGTGCTGTCCTCATGTGACAGAAGGGAGTTGCCTTGTCCTTTTGGGTAATAACGTCGGTACAGCTGTATCCTGTCCCCCTGCCCAAGAGGGGAGTCCAGTCCACGCAATGCACCATAATAATGGCCACCTGAATGAATGCTTTTTGCGCCACCCTCGGCACAAATGGTTAGATGGAACCTTTGGAGTTGTGTGATGTTACTGTCTCTCCAGATTTCAATCCTGTAGTCTCCACTGTCAGAAACGCTAGGGAGCATCAACAGTTGAATCTTATCACTGCAGTTGACTTGATAGTTGTCTGGCTTTGAGATGACTCCTTGTTGTGAGCAGTTCACCAGAAGCACGTCGTCATCGCCATCTGCCAAAACTTTGTACCACAACACCTTGTCCAAACGATCGATAATGTTTGATTCCCAAACGTGAAGCTCTTCTCCTTCCCGTCCAATCTTAACATCAGTGTCCATACTGTTGACACCAGTAATGGAAAACAGCAAGAAAACTGCCCTAGTGTACGCACCTGTCTCCATCCTGAGCACTGAGTGTTTGTTTACTTCTCTTGTGCCAAACGGTAACCTGGCTCTCACCAGATACATGTGGCAACACCTTCCTTATATAGCCGACTGTACTTTTCTTCTCTCCATTTCTATAATAAACTCACACACAAACATGCACACGCAAACACACACACGCGTGCACAAAAACACACATGCACACGCAAGCACACGCACACTCGCACATATGCAGGCAGGCAGGCACGCACACACACACTCACACGAATACACACATGCTGGCACGCACACACACAAGCACACACATGTACGCACCTACACACACACACCACAGCTAGGCCTAGCCTACTTGTGGTTTTGAAAATGTGTGTGTGTGTGTGTGTGTGTGCTCCACTCACTTGTTTTGGAAAGAGCTCTTCATTTGCGGTCGATAGAGGTTGCAGAGTTGTATAGCTAATCTACTAATCTACTTCCACTTTTACTTCACCACATACTGTATGTGTGATAGATTTAATACTTTTATTTAATACTAATACATAGTCTACTGAAGTACGTAGGTTATGAAAGGTAAAGCCTGAATATGTTAACCTGCAGACAGTAGTAACCCTGTTTATTGTATATGACAGCCCTTTCCCCTTTGCCTTTATGAAAATGATATTTGACTTTTCTGCTTGTACTTTTACTTTCAGAACTGAAGTAGGCCAACTAATGTTTAAATATTACTACTTGTACTTTCAGTGAGCTACTAAATAGCAGTTTCTTACTCACTACTCTTACTTTCAGTAATTGAGAAGCATTTTTTAAAAACATGTACTTGCAATACTGAAGTACAAGGTATTTTGAGTACTACTAGTACTTCCACTTGACTATGGTTTAACTGTAAAAAAGCACATCTACTCAGTGGCGGAACAATTGCACGCAGGGCCCCAGGGCAAAAATACGGGAGGGCCCTGCGCCCATGGGCCCAATGCTCTGCTTGTTCATACTTGTACACCTGTACTCAAGTTTGCTTCTTGATCAGTACTTGTACTCCACTCCTCTAGTTTAGTAGGCCTACTTTAACATCTCTGAGAATTTGACATGTCAGGGAATGTACATACAGTGCATGCATGCATTGGCATAGTAGTACATATGTGTTGGGGGGGGTGGAGGGGGTGTCTATGTTCCTTCCGGTGTGGGCAACAGCAAGAGCTTAGACATGCTACTGTATGTGTCATCTGTGGTTGGAACTCTGAGAAAGTGGTCACGTTAACAGGTGCCACTTCATCAGCCTGTGTGCGTGTCTGTGTGTGTATGTGTGTGTGTCCAAAGATAAATTTATTTTCATGAGAATGAGGTCAGAGAACTTCTAGAGACAGTGCTGGTGGAGGTGAAAGTATGAGTGTGTGTGTGCGTGCGTGTGTGCGTGAGTGTTTGCGTGTGCATGTGTGTGTTTGTGTATGTGACAGATGAGACAGAAAAGTACAGTAGGCCTATATGTCACAGAGGCCAACTAGCAGAGTTTGCCGTGCGGTAGCGTTGGGCTATCAAACTGGCCCTTCAGCTCAGCACGCTCGTACTGTGCCTCCCATTGCTGAACCAATGTAGTTGATGAGGTGGCAGGTTAGCGCCCCGAGGGGGACGAACTGTGCAGGAACACCTCCGTCACATATATAAGCAAGCTGGAACCACATTCATATGGTCAGAGCCAGGTGACAGGAGAAAGGACTCTATCTTTTTCAGTTTGGCACAAGAGACCTAAACAAACATAGCCTAGCGCAGCCAGACCCGTACAGCAAAAAGCTATACCAGGGTCTAGGAGGGCTGGGCGGCAGTGTGGGCGGGATAAACGGTTGCTTCAGCACTCAACGTCACGCAATAGGATGGTGGAACAACCAATCCCCACACACTTCTGTGTAACGTCACAGCGGTCTTTCACAATGTACACGCGACATGCCCCTTTGTAGGTGCAGCGGCAACTTCGAGCCGTCGTAGCAGTGAATTCGTGTGATGACCACAGCCACAAACAAGTTTCCTAATAAATCGTGTTTTCACTTATACAGTTCAAAAATGCATCGTTTTCAACCACATGGCCCTCCTTGATCAATCAGCGAAATGTCGAGCGACGTGGGGCTTGTTAAATGGTTATATTTATGATTGTTGTCAACATGGCATGTTCGGTGTTAGCTAGCTAGCTGTATACCCATAACTAATACATGGCTAGCCGCTAGCTCGGTAGACTAGGTGTCATTCCCATCTATTTAGTAAGCGACTTACAGACTTTCAAAGCTCCCAAATGTCTCGTTTTTAATGACATGGATCTTATTAGAATTTGGGGCAGGCATATAATACAAGGCTGGATACCTAGCTCTGTTATTGACGACAGGTTAGCTAGCCACTAGCGAGGGCCTCTTTGTAGGTGAAGCGGCAACTTCCAGCCGTCGTAGCAGTGAAAGCGTGTGATGACCACAGCCACAAACAAGTTTCCTAATAAATCGTGTTTTCACTTATACAGTTCAAAAATGCATCGTTTTCAACCACATGGCCCTCCTTGATCAATCAGCGAAATGTCGAGCACTGTGGGGCTTGTTAAATGGTTATATTTATGATTGTTGTCAACATGGCATGTTCGGTGTTAGCTAGCTAGCTGTATACCCATAACTAATACATGGCTAGCCGCTAGCTCGGTAGACTAGGTGTCATTCCCATCTATTTAGTAAGCGACTTACAGACTTTCAAAGCTCCCAAATGTCTCGTTTTTAATGACATGGATCTTATTAGAATTTGGGGCAGGCATATAATACAAGGCTGGATATCTAGCTCTGTTATTGACGACAGGTTAGCTAGCCACTAGCGAGGGCCTCTTTGTATGTGAAGCGGCAACTTCCAGCCGTCGTAGCAGTGAAAGCGTGTGATGACCACAGCCACAAACAAGTTTCCTAATAAATCGTGTTTTCACTTATACAGTTCAAAAATGCCTCGTTTTCAACCACATGGCCCTCTTTGATCAATCAGCGAAATGTCGAGCAATCTGGGGCTTGTTAAATGGTTATATTTACGATAGTTGTCAACATTGCATGTTCGGTGTTAGCTAGCTAGCTGTATACCCATAACTTTCCCTGATTGTCGCTCCCAACGCAGGACGCTCCCCGGTCAGCTCGCTCCCACTAGCCAGACTATCGATCCCATTTAGTAAGCTACTCAAAGACTTTCAAAGCTCCCAAATGTCTCATTTTTAATGGCATGTGTCTTATTAGAAATTGGGGCCGCAATTTCATTCTACACCTACAGTAGTGGTCTGATAATAGCGTGTGACTATCTGGTTCTGTAAAATGCTCAACTTAGCTTACCGAGCTAGTTTAAAACATCGAATGATCAAATGGTAATGTGCTGAGATCTATTTGTGTCCGATAAGTTCATGGTGTATTATTACATCAATCCATGTCAGCCACGAAATGTATTATCATCCAGGCTTTTTAAATTAAGTAAACACTTTCGTGCTGTACGTAGCACGGACGGACACCATGCTTCTTAGAAAGTTTCCTGTTTACTAGGTAGCCCGGCCCCCCTCGCGATTTGATTGGTCCTGTCATCGGATAACTTTCAGCCTCGCAAAACGACCGGGGTCCTCTAGACTGCCCCCGGGAGCAAATTCAATTTGCGGTCGCTAGGGGCGTCTAGATTTCTAGGCTAAANGAAACACACAGTGCTCAGGATGGAGACTGGTGCGTACACTCGGGCAGTTTTCTGGCTGTTTTCCATTATTGGTGTCCACAGTACGGACACTGATGTAAAGATTGGACTGGAAGGAGAAGAGCTTCACGTATGGGAATCAAACATTACCGATCGTTTGGACAATGTGTTGTGGTACAGAGTTTTGACAGATGGCGATGACGACGTGCTTCTGGTGAACTGCTCACAACAAGGAGTCGTCTCAAAGCCAGACAACTATCAAGTCAACTGCAGTGATGTGCTCCAACTGTTGATGCTCCCTAACGTTTCTGACAGTGGAGACTACAGGCTTGAAATCTGGAGAAACAGTAGCATCACACAACTCCAAAGCTTCCATATAACCATTTGCGCCAAAGGTGGCGAACTAAGCCATGTACAAAAAGGGTCTTATGATGGTGTATTTTGTGGACTGGACTCCCCTCTGGGCCAGGGGGACAGGATACAGCTCTACCAAAGTTATTACCCAAAAAGAGGACCAGACGACTCAATTCTGTCACACGAATACAGCATACTAAACCAATGCTATTACCCAAAAGGAGGACCAGGCAACTCCCTCCTGCCGCATGAATACAGCACAAAACTAAACCAAGGCTATTACCCAAGAGGAGGGCGGGATAAATGGATGCTGGTGCTGGATACCAAAATGTCTCTGGAGGAACTGAGGGGAAGACTGCAGGTGGATCTCAACACCTCCCAGGCCACACTGACAGGGATCACAGGAGTAAGTGCCTTTTATTGTATGATATTAAGAGAGGAAAAATGCCAACTTTTTCAACAAACTGTGATTTCAGTCGTGACGTCATACGTTGTCGCACATGAAGAGGAGAATCTGACGCTATCTTGTGACACAATAAGTGACATTATGCATCACTTTAAAGACGAAAAGAATAGAGTGGAGTACACACTGAACCTCACATGGACAGGGAACTACTCCCTCAACATTCCCTCTGTGTCACAGGAACATTCTGGACTGTATAGGTGTTTGGATGAGTATGGATTTAGCGACATGTATGACGTCTACGTCTGCCCCAAAGTAGGCACACAGGAGCTGCTGTGGTTTTCTCACGGTGAAAGTGTCTTTTTTAAGAATGCTACGCAGCTGAACATTACAAGAGTAGAGGGGAGGTCACTGTACCGCCAAAACATTCTTAAACCGAATCACCGCATTCTGGACTGGTCTGGAGCTTCTGGTTTCATTGATTTTGAATTGGAGGAGAGAGTGAGAGCATGGCCATACGATGATGAATATCTGTTCATACTGAATCTCACAGCAGGGGATAGTGGTGTCTACACCTGGAGAATGTTTGGAGTGGTTGAGGAGGAGGTGGAGGGAAAAGTTAATTTACAATATGTTTGTTATGAGGGAATTATCGACCTGATGTACTTACCACTCTACGTAGCACGCTCTGTAGTGCTGAGCTGTGTGCTGCTGGGGCTGGTGGCTGCAGTGATCTGGGTCAACCTGAGGGGCAGAAGAGGGCAACAGACTTCTCCACACCAGACCAGAAGAGGGCAGCAGACCTCTCCACACCAGACCAGAAGAGGGCAGCAGACCTCTCCACACCAGACCAGAAGAGGGCAGCAGACCTCTCCACACCAGACCAGAAGAGGGCAGCAGACCAGAAGAGGGCAGCAGACCTCTGGACACCAGACCAGAAGAGGGCAGCAGACCTCTCCACACCAGACCAGAAGAGGGCAGCAGACCTCTCCACACCAGACCAGAAGAGGGCAGCAGACCTCTGGACACCAGACCAGAAGAGGGCAGCAGAGTGGAGACGAAGACCTCCATGATGTTGTGGAGGTGGCTTGTGTCTGATCTCAACTTGCAGAATTTTTCTTATGTAAATGTGTTTTTACTATACTTTTTTTGCTTTTCCGATTAGATTCAAAATGTTGAACAACAACTTAAGTATCATGTTTTTGCCTTGATGAAATATTGTGTTAACAACAGAAAGGCTGATTACAATTGAACCCCTTAAATACACTCCTGGGGCCTCATGTACAAAGAAGTGCGTGGATTTCCTACCAAGAAAGTGCGGGCGCGAAAATCCTGAAAGATACTTACGGACAAAAAAATCCGGATGTATCAATAAGTGCGTAACCAGGTTTTGCCGTGAAATCTTGCGCACATGCACGAGCACACGCGGGCCCAAGTCTCCGCCTTGTCTCCTCCCTTAAATATTCTATATGAATATTCTAATTAGTATGAACAGACCCATTCATGTGCATTCATTGGTTGAAAGAATTGGAAAGGGAACGCGGGAAATACATTTCATGATGCAAGGTGAAGGCGCAGTTTCGGAGGTAGCCAATTTAGAAGGAAAAAGGCTGCGCGTAATAGCCAAACAAAATTACTTTGGCGCGTGTATAAAATCAGGCATTGGTAATAGCCTACTTAAGAGCAGAAAAAACTGTCATGTTACAGCCTACTGCGGTACTACAATGCAGGTTTCCCAACAATTGATATTTACAAGGCATTACATCAAAACACATTGCGATGAGGCAGTCGCCAAGGCTTCCGAGAAATAAACATTTAGGCTATGTCGGGTATAAATATGAAAGATGACACATGTACACATAGGCTACGCCACATGTATGAATAACTTGCAGCCAATAGGCCTACTCAGTTAGCCTATAAAATCACCTGTTAATTGATGGACTAATTTTACAGTAGCCTTATTAAAAGAGAAAGACAAGCACTGCGGTGAGGACGTTCCCAACAAATGCGAGAAGACACATCGCAGATCCAGAAAATATTCAATGTTTAATAGCTGCCAAATAGCCTACTTGAAATAATACTGATGGGCATCCAATTTCGTTGTAGCCTAATTCCAGGATAATTTCATGAGTCCACTTCATTTTAACCAGCTGCCTCAACAATAGGTTCGCACCTCAAAATTAAAATCCACGTTTAACTGGCTGAATCTCTGCAATATTTCCGACCGCGTACAACACATGTACTTGCGCTGCATGCCTCTGTGTGCCGCCAAAAAGACGCAATGCACCACTTACGGCAACTTCCATGCTTACGGAAACTTCCACAGCAGCCCTGAAATTCGCGTGGAGATCCGCAGTTTTCCACGTCTAGTCTGTTTTAGTACATCTGACCGTGGCCGTGGAAAACAACTTAAGTAACTTTTTTGTCCGTAAGTGAGCTTCGTACATGAGGCCCCTGATGTTAAATTCAGCCATTAGAGTGTCTCTGCAAAGTTGCTGCTATACAGGGTCAAATGTCATTGTGCATCAGTAGTTCATTGTGACTGTAGGTGTAATATATACACATATAATACTGGTGAGTACTGCTATTATAATAATATGTATAAAGCTTGTGAATGGTGCCATACCTTGCTGTAAATTGTACCTCTGGACACCAGACCAGAGGAGGGCAGCAGAGTGCAGGTGAAGACCTCAATGATGTCGTGGAGGTGGCTGGTGTCTGATCTCAACTCACTAACTTTATGTACGTATGTGCGCATGTACTGACTTGTTAATGACACAGCAGAGCTTTTTCCTTATGCTTATGAAATTATTGCTACGCTAATTGCCTTGGTATATAGCCTAAATGTTTACAAGTTAAAGTTAAATAAAACCCAAGTTAAATAAAATCTTGAGTTTTCATTCTTTGCTCATGTAATTTGATTATGTAGGGCCTACTAATTTCTGAAAATGCGTTTATAGGTAGTACAGCTGTGTGTGATTGTGTGTGCGTATGCATGAGTGCGTGAACGTGATGAACTCTTTGGTCCCCGTACCAACCAACCACCTCCACAATAACAATAAAGAAAGATATACAGTGATCTCCAATTATTTTCACCCAAGGGCCAAATTATGTAGCACATCAGTCTGAGGGCCAAACAAATCACCCGACCAAATGGCCACAGATAGCACACATTTATATTTTCATTTGTTCTAATCTCATGGTGGGCCTAATGTTTGCCATGCCCGGGCCGGATCTGGCCCGGGGGCCGCCATTTGGAGAACAGTGCAGTAGACAGTAGGTGTGAGTGGCACTAAAAAGGACTCAACAGCAGAGTTGCCTCGGGACCCTCCTTTAAGGGTAGCCCCATACAGTAATGCACGCCGCACCATCTGAGGCACGCTGTAATAGCCATTGAAAAGTGAACTACCATAGCACTACACTACTATCACATAACACAGGGCCTTAAGTAGAGTAGAGTAGAGTAGAGTAGAGTAGTAGTAAAGTAACTTTATTGATCCCCAGGGGGAAATTCAGGTATCTAGTAGCTTACATAAATACACAATTACACAAATGGACACACATGGACATTAAGATACAAATAACACAGGAATAGTCAGGGAGGGGAAAATAAAAATAGTAAAGACAAAAATTGTAAAAAAGGTAATTGTGCAAAAAGACATTCTGTGAGTTGGGATAGACCAATGCAGAAAACATACTCTGTCAGTTAAGGTAGACAATCTTAACATGACCTGGAACAAGTGTTGACGGATACATCTATAGTATAGTATATAGAAATAGTAATGCATTACGACTCAGTCATTGCCATTCTGGTAACAACAAATGAATAACACCGTGTTTTAATGGGTTACAGATACGGAGAGCTATATATTTACATTTAGAATGCATATGCGTGTACGTTTAAATGTTTTTTTTTTCATAATGTTGTGAGAATAGAGTACATTCTGTACCTGTTGGGAGATGTATGCATGTGTGGGCAGCCACAAGAGATTTGACATGCTATGTTGCCTGTGGTTGGCACATCTATTTCATCAGCCTGTGTGTGTGTCCAAAAATAAACCTATGTTCATGAGAATGAGAATGAGAATGAGGTCAGAGAACTTCAGGAGACAGCACTGGTGGTGCAGTCACGCCCAGTGATTGGATACTCTTTGGTGAACTGTACAGAATATCCAATCACTGGGTATGACTAATAAAGACTATCCAATCACTGGGTGTGACTAATTAGGCTGATGCACTTGGAAGTACACTGTCCTAGGTTTTGAGAAAGACCCAAAGATTGTGTCGAGACGGCGAAATGATTGGATAAGTGACCGCGCTGGACTCCGTTTCTCGATTCTTGTCGTTGCTAACCGTCTTAAGTCGGTCTTGAGTTGGTCGTAAGTTGCTCTTGAGTTGGTCTTAAGTTGCTCTTGAGTTGATCTTAAGTTGGTCTTCAGTTGGTCTTTAGACGCAAGACCGACCGAAGTCGCGACCAACCTTTGGACGTACGTACGTACGTTCTCAGACACGAGGAAGTCTTCGGAAATGCTTGGAGTGTCTCGCCTCAGCTCGGCTGCATTGGTCGCAATCAAAGTAGTGACGGCGTCATGATTCACGTGGCTGTCAGATACAATAATTACAACGCTATCAAAGTCCACAAATCTTTGTCAACACAACCGTGCCCTCAAAACCATCCCTCTTCGACAGCAGAAACCAAATAATGCATTACATGTCACAATGTCTTATATTTTATTCCGGTTTTGCTAAATCAATTTACGATAAGTCTTCAATAACTTCTCTGAGAAACCGGTGGTTGGTGGATGAGTGGTTGTCATGCCTTGCCGGAGGATAATAGCAATGATTTTAGACCCGAAGGGATAAATGTATGCATGGACATCTCTAACTCTCTATCTCTAATCTCTAACATCCATAATATTCTCCTCTGAGTCCGCTTGAGTTCTAATTTTCACAATATGTTGTCGCAGTGGGAAACAAATACCCACGCGCGCACAACGTGGTCGGATTGCGCACACATTGTGAACATTTCTACTATGTCATTGTTGTCTATAGACTACGCTACACGAACTCCAACCCATCGCAACCCTGGGAAAAAAATGCAGCTTAATGAAATAATGTGAGGATAGCCTACTCTGAAAGGCATGCGAGATCACATTGGGATCATTTTACTTTGCACATTTAGCCTACTTTACGCGGCCACCTGGTTACTCTGCGGGAGGCAGAGGGTTGAGAATATGGACACACACACGCGGACGCACACGCACACTTGTCGCGCTGTCTTTGGGTCTCTGTTGTGGGTCAAATATATGTCTAACCGTTGTTACCCATATCTCTAACTTGAAGTGACTCAAGGCGCTTGCTGGAGAAAGCTCAGTCTTACTGTAGTTGATCAGATGTAGGCTATTTTTTTAAGCTTAAACTCTGTAAACCCCAAGGGATGCCTTCGGGCTGGCCTCTGGCACTGCCAACACTAAGTGCGAGACAACAGCGAGGTCCTTCCCCACGCAGAGTGGACAGTTCAATGATGTTTGAAATGATAACTGAAAGGAATCGATCATTCTAAAATATATATTTGGTTGTTTATGTCGTCTTCCTGCCTGCACGCCCTTACGCACAAAATAGGCTACAAGAAAAATAATTGCCATTATGACCTTTACGCGTAAAGATGTGCAGGAAGGGATGATGCACGGAGGGTCCGTCAAACACAGTACACATGACATCTCCATGAAAGTCGTTAAATACTTGTCAACGCAATCATGTCACCGAAATCCATCCCCAATAACCAAATGTCGGTCTACATATCACTGTAGCATAATCACTCCAAATAACTACACAGAAATGACCGGTGAAAGCGTGATGGCATGTATACTATCCTAATTCTCACTTGCTGGTGGTAACTGGTAACATATCCATTTCGGCTGAATTTTAAATTAAGCGCAGGTGCCTTATCTGCACAACAGTATATCCAGTATATCCACTTCCACTCATCTCTCTCTCTCTCTCTCTCTCTCACACTGTGTGTGCGTGTGTGCGCGCATCCAGGCTGGCGCGCGCGCAATTCGGGCATATTCGCAACTCTCTGCCTCCTCTCCCTCGTGCGCAGTGACAGTGGACCGTGTGGCTGACGCCATTGCAAAGTTATTTGGCGCGATTTTATTGTGCAGTGATATGTACAGCGACATTTGGTTATTGGGGTGGATTTTGGGGGCATGATTGTCTTCACAGGTATTTAACGACTTTCATAAAGATGTCATGTGTAGCCTACTGTGTTTGACGCACCTTTCAATCTCATACACAACCAAATATATTTAAAATTGTCTAATCATTGGACATTTTGTGTGGTAAAAGTTAGACGCTTGTGCACTTGGTGGCAGTAATCAATCACTGTCACTTGAACTCTGCCTGAACCTGCCCCAAGACGCTGAAATGTCAGGAGCAAGACCAACTTAAGAACAACTTAAGACCAACTCAAGACCAAGCCGGAAGACTGTCTTACGAGCGACTTAAGACCTTGGTTACAACGTTGGTCTTAAGAACGAACAAAATGGCTAACGTCGTTAGCAAAGGCACTGTCGAGAAACGACCCCCAGCTCAGCAAACAATTGGCTCTCGGTACCGGGCAGGTGGGAGGGACACCAGCAAACGCCATGTTTGCGTAGCGTAGTGTTGCGTTGCGTAGTGTTCCGTCCCGTATACAGACTGACTCTGGCTGGGAAAGCCAAAACTTTTGACTGGGCTGTAATGGACTGACCAAAGCTATTTTCCGATTCACCTCGCATTCCCCTGTCGATCACACATATGCCGTACCTGCCGTGACTTAGGTGCCCCGTACCACAAAAGTCCAAGTCTGTAATTGAATGATTGCCATTAGCAAAGTGCCTACTGCAGATTTGGGATCTTCTCTCCAGATGGCGCTCTTGTGCTCATTAATCCTAAATCTCAATTGTCTGGTGGTTTTACCAACATATTGAATACCATATTCAGTGCATTCCAAAAGATTAACAACATAACTTAATTTCATTTCATTTCCTGTTTATTTAGCAGGAAAGTGCACAATATACAACTGAGCCAGATTTTAGCCACACGGCCAATTTTCATCTGAAGTCCCTGGACAGCAATTGGAGTTAAGCGAAAAACAAAAAGGATTAAAATGAATAATAATACAAGAATTTGATAATACAATTAAAAGGTGCCCAATGTGCAAATATAGGCCCACAACATCGCATGGCCAAAAAGGCATATCTAGTTAAAAGAATACACCAAAGGAACAAAAAAAAACCAAGATGTATGATGAAGTAAACATAAAACACCAAACATAAGATAAATTACTAAAAATGTTCACATTGCTGCCTTGTTTTTAGCCATTTCTTGAGACCTGATTTAAAACTACTGAGTGTGTTGCTTTGCCTAATACCTACAGGAATACTGTTCCATAGCCCTGTTGTTTTTACAGAAAAGGCACTTTGACCAAAAGTGGTACTTCTAAACACACTTGATGAGTCCCCTCTAGATGATGCTCTTGTGTTGTTTTCTGCTCTACTCAGAATCACAAATTTCTTAAGGGGAGGGGGAGCAAGATTTACATGTAATGAATTTTCTGATATTACATTCATTTTTTGTAAGAAAACTAGAGAACACATTGACGTTTTTAGTGTTCAAGCAGGCAGCACAATTGTGACTATGCTGTACTTGACTACCGTACCAGAACCAAAAGGAGTTGTGTAAAGAGCACAATTCATTGTTTGCCTAACTCATCTCTTCTCATGCCCATAACCATCTCTAAGTTCCCAACTATACATTCCGCCTGTGGGAGAGGAATGGCATACATGCATTCAAGGATTTGTTTGTAAACAGTGTTTTTCACAGCTTTGTAGATCTGTCAGATATAAATAAGCTTTTCACATAAGATTTAACATACAACTGTTAATTTTTAATCTGAAATTAATTTTTATTTTACAAAATAATTTAAAAAACTGTAATAGTACCACAACCATAAATATGATTTTGATTTTACAAAATAATAATACAAAATTTTTTTTACAAAAGAAACACACACACAGTAATAGCACCATAATCCCTTATTAACTTTGGTCACAATAATGGTGAGCTTGGGGTTTCACACTGTGACAACCCTACAGGACACACAATCTGACAGTACCGTAATGTTTCTCCCCAGGTCAATTCAGAGACCTTTATGAGTCATCTCTCTCAGGACTGTCTGCACCTTTCTTCAAAGTGAGACAACAAAAGAGATGTGTGAACAGACCTCACTGTAAGAAGTTGTATCCAAGGGCACTTGGTAAACCTGAAGAGGCCTATCACTTTCAGAGGAAGGAAGTGATGAGATGGAGGACCATAACAAGGCACGTTGTGCGGCAGTGCAAGTGGATATTTGGCTGTCATCAGGAGACACCGATTCTTTTTTCAGCAAGACCTAAAAATGTCTGAAGACCCTCATGTAAGGCGACATGTGGATGACTAGGAACCAGATTTAAACCAGTAGGTTCTTGAGGGACGGAAGTTTTCCATTTCATGTTGCTCACCACGACCGACTTCCGCAGACGCACTCTGCCGCCTCAAGTACCGCTTCTGAATGACAAAAAAAAATAACCAAATTAACGGACTATGGTTCATCATTTTAAAATGTGTGAATGAATGAGATTTCTAAAACATAAGATGTTTCATTTCACACACCCTAAATTGTCAGGAAAATAAGATCAGCTGGGGTTCAATCTCCTCATGAGAGTTGAGAGTGACATTAAACAAATGACAAAGCAGTGTAGTTCAATTATAATTAAACCATAGTCAAGCCAAAAACTATGCTGAACCATGCAATTTTTTATTTTTATTTTTTTTTTAAATCATGGTTTACCATGGTCGATTTTCGTAAGGGTTTTATCTCACAAATAACAAAAAAGTAGTGTAATGTAGACTGACTTTGTCAGAGAACTTTTGAACGGATGGACTGATATTTGTAGTAGGTACAGGAACCAGTCACACCAGCTTGGAGGCCACCACCTTCTTTCTGATAATTTTTATACAAAAAGGAGGCATTGGCACAAAATTATTGGCACATTATTACTTTATTACACTTTATGATAGGTATGAGGGAAGTCAGTGAGGGGCCAAATAAGTCAGTTGTCCTGGACCCAGGGTGGAATGGGGGGCTGGGGGCAGAATCGGGTCCTATCCGCAGGGCCCTCCTTGCTCTGCCATCAAAATGTTGAGCAATTTCACGCTTGTTAAATGGTTGTATAATTGAATATGACCGTTGTCGACATAGCATGTTCTGTGTTAGCTAGCTAGCTGGATACCTAGCTAGATCTGTGTTATTTGACAACAGGTTGGCTAGCCACTAACTCGGTCGGCCAGGTCTCATTTCCATCTCTTTAGTTAGCTACTTATAAACTTTCAAAGCTCCCAAATGGCTTGTTTTTTATGTGGCAAGTCATTTCAAGCCTTTTAGTGGTTGAGAAAACACCAGTGAACAAAGCATCAGTTGACATGGTCTGGTAGAGTTGACCGCCGGTGCTTGATCATTTCAAATTGTTTGAGTAACGATTTCTCAAATCGTGATGTTGGTTAATACTTAGGAGATCGTTCATATAACTTGTCTGCTTACTGACCATAAGCTTAAAGGGACACTGTGCAGGAAATGGTCAAAAAAAAAGGTACTGCAACTATGCTGCTCATTGAAACTGGGCTGCCTATTGCCAAATTTCATCTTTACATGAATGTTTACTAAGTAATAAACAAATATTTTCTAGTATGGTCCAAGTACAGTCATTTTCGCAGCTAAAATTGGCTGTTTTTGGAAATTCAAAATGGCGGACCCTGGAGAAGATCCCCCTTTTCATGTATGAAAAGTGCAATTTTTCCAGTCATAATGAATACTTAGAATTTGATGCTGGTGGTAAGTATTCATGAAAAAGGTCACATTAGTGAATGGGCAGCATGAATTCTTAAGCCATTGTAAATAGCAATAATATTTCATATTTGATTCCAGTCAGAAAGCTGTGATGCACCGAATTTCTCATAAACTGCCATTGAGCTGTCGGGGCTAGCTTCACCTAAAAATGCCTAGATATGCCGATGGTACATTTCGTCAAACTCATGGATTAGACTCTACATTGGGTTGGGGAATCTTTCAGATTATTTTGTCCTGGCCAAAGCTGTAAGTGACCCTGCATGAACTGATACCATTTTGAATGTCTAAAGATGGCGAAAGCGTTGTGTGCTAATCCAAGGTTTGAGCCGTTTTGGGGATATGCTTTTGGCAGTTATAGGTGACTAAACATATGTAGTTTTGTTCTTTCTTTAGTGTCATTGTATTTTATTTAGTGTTATTGTATTAGCTGTCAACTGAATAGTTTGCAATGGATTCAGAAAATGATGAAATGACGAGTTTGCAGCATCTTACCTTAATGTGAAGTCCGATTAATATCAAAACAATGATCACCCCAATCACTCCAACCGGCACTCCAACAACAATCCACAAATCTGCAAACAAATTACATGCTTAACAAATCATGTTAACCATTGTGTAACCTCTGTTTACTCTAGTACAAATTAACAATCTAAGGTAAATATGCATGTGCCTTTGTTTCATGGAACACCTGTGCTGCTGAGATTTTATTTTACAGTCACTGAACAAAGACCTTTGTCCAAAGGCCTTCACTGTGCATTCAGATCATATAGTACCTCACCACACAATAACAAACATTATTAGTTCAGTCTAATTTTCTTTGAAAATACAGCTGTTGTTTCTATTGTTCTAACTGTTACCAGCAATGCCATTTACACATTTATTTAACTTTAGTACCTTTCACAGATGAAGCAGGTTTTTAAGGGAAGAAATGACTCACCTGGTTTGTCCTCTGGTTTGTCAGGGACTTCTGTTGGATTTTGTAATACCGGTCGGGATTCTATGGGGTGTATAAAATTGGTTAAAACACCCTTAAACTTTAAGTTAAAGAAGTATACAGAACAATTATTTTGTTTACAGAGTTTCTGGTAAATAATTGTAAAAAATGCTAAGAAATGCTGTTGATTGCACATTAATATGGAGTTCTTTGGACTCTTCACTTCTTTAACATTTTTCCCCAAAAAATTAAAAACCTAACCCTAACCCTGAGCACAAATCCTGCTCTGTCCACACTGTCTACGGAGAGTGCAGCTTCACTGCCACCATCCTGCCCATCCAAGGAGGTCCACCATCCTGCCCATCACTTGTTCCAACTGCTGCGCTCAGGTAGACAGTACAGGTCCCTGCAGGCCCAGACTAAAAAACTGGCCAACAGCCTATACACTCAGGACCATAAGACTTTTTAAATTCAAAGGACTGATGAGATAGAGAAACACTACTGCCTAACGTTTACATTGGGTTATTTATATTCTGTTCTACAGTATGTGTTTACATAGCCTTAGGGGGATGTGTGTGTGAGTGGGGTGGGGGTACCAGGCATGTAAAGCTTTGTTGCACTTACAGTTTTTCCTCGATTGTTTACACACAATTTTCGGAATCAGTTCTCAAAACTCTACACACAAATCTCCAAACCTCACACACAACGGGCAAAACTCCACACTACTTCTGAAAAATGCACGTCTTGTCTCAAAACAATGTACTCTCTTCTAAAAAGGTCATTTTGTTCTCAAATCATACACACAAGCAGTCATTTTACAGTTTTTCTCGATTGCTTCCACACAATTTCTGGTACTTCACACACAATTCTTGGAACATCACACCCATTTCCCAACTCCCCTAACAAATGTCACTGAACACTAAACACAATTCCTTCTTTACACACACATTTCAGTTTTACAGTAAAACACACTCTTTTCAAACCACTACACACAATTCTCTGCATTACACACAATTTTCATGAAGAAAATCCCTGGTTGTCGCACTGAACACACTGTCATTCAAAGCACTAAAATCAACTGCCATACCATGTTCACTTCCTCATCACATGGACAAACTCTCTTCATACCGGTTTACAATCTGAAATCATCACCCCATAATGATGCCCTACAGATTCATATAAAAAATCCCAAACTATCCCTTTAATGTTGTAAATAATGCACACATCATTTAAACATGCTACAAAAGTATTAGTTTTACCCAGGATTTGAGCACAACTGACATCTTCTTTTCCATATTGATTTCTAGCATCAGTCTAACTGAGACATGAGCATGCAGAAGACACCACCTGAACCTAAAGCTATGTAATATAACAGTGAAAATACTTACCGCGAAAAGATAGTGTGCATTTGTCAACGTGAACAAGTTCATTGTCAAAGCCACACTCTTTGTATGAGGAACATACTACAGGTGACCCAGAAGATTTTGGTTTACATTGTAATTCCCCATGATCTGCAAGAGGAAAATGTTGAGTGTTATTGAGACAGCGGAGCAATACAGGAGTGCGTTTCTCGGACGCGAGGTATGTAGATACGTAGCTATTTTAATGAGTAGTAGTAGTAGCCAGCAAAAAGTGATCATAAAAAGATATTTGACACGAAAATAACCTTCAAATAGTAATATAGTATTGACATAAGAGCCATTTTATTGAACTAAATATATAAATAATGTGAGATACCTACATTATGAGCAGCAATAGATTATTATAATACAATTATTAACTAATGGCAATATTGTTTAGATTATTTTTTGCTTATTTTGGTGTACATTAATTATTCATTTTAATTTTGCTCTTCCAGGGGTACCCACCTCCCACTCTGGCCTTTTCTTACTAGGCTTGAGTACTAAGCGCATTTCGGCTCTAAAACTATTAATGACGTAATTGAAAACATGAGACCCTAGATCCTTCAGCTCATAAGCGCCACATTTGCAGTTCTGATCCTCAGCGTGCATCACTGTCGTGACAAAAGGCTCACCGGGCTTGAATTTTCGAAACTGTGCCCTCGACTGTTCATGAAAGAAACAACACCTTCTGTTGAAGGGCCTGTTCTAGCGATATAGTTCTATGTAAAAAATAGATTGCCAAACAAACACAATATGCTTTAGGCCTAGTGAACGTATGACTCATGACTGTAGCCGCCGCATCCCCGCTCTGGTGTGAATTACGCCCAACATGCTTCACTGAACAAAGTAAACAATTGCTTCACTGCACAAAATTTAAGGGAGAAGATCAAATATTCAAGACATTATATGATCATCAAAATGATGCATGATTCCTTCTGTAGTCCAGTAGCTTTATCTAGGTTACTCTTTTCTAGGCTAGGGTACTCTAGTCATCTCCTGCTCTTTCTGCCTACTTCCTGGTCACCGCTGGTGGACGTGCGCCAAGTCATAAAAAATGTTGGCTCGAGCCATTGGCGCATGCCAAGTATACAAAGACTCACGCCGAGTAAAAATACGGCTTAGACCCATACCTAACACCCTGCCAAAAAGCAAAAACTTGTCAAAAAGTGCATGATTCTCACATATTGCCTCCAGACTTTGCACTATATGTAATCACCAGTGTTTAAATTAGCTTTCGTGAGGTGGGGGAGCCCTTCACTCACGGTCAAAATATTTTTTTCATTATTTTTTTTACATCGCCCCATCAGGACCTATTCTATTAAGTTATAGCCTATAATTAATATCTTAGATAAATCAATGTATTACTCAGCTATGACAAAAACAACATGGTAGGGCCTACCCTCACTCCTCCAATGTATTTAGTTGCAAAAAAAGGTAGACATAGGCCAGTAGCACACCTGATGACATTTATGTACTTATTCATATCCTCTCCTGTAAGTTGTTATGCCAACAGCATGCTGTTGGACTGTCAGTAGGCCCTACAATATTGCAAAAATTAGACCTATGTTGTCTATGTGTGATGCTGAAACACAAATTCATGCATTTGTTACATCTAGATGAATTCATGCATTTGTTACATCTAGATTGGACTACTGCAATGCATTATTTTCTGGGCTTCCATCTAGCACTAGGCCTACAAGTAGGCTTCAGCTAGTGCAAAATGCTGCAGCAAGGCTATTAACAAGGACCAAGAAATTTGAACATATTTCACCAATCATAGCCTCCCTTAATGTTAGGCAGGCAGGCTCTATAGGTCTCTTTAAATGCAGATTGAAAATATTTTTGTTTTCATCGCATTATGTTAGGCTCTGAAATGCATTGGTCTTTTGTTAATAATTTTGTCTTTTGTCTTAGGTTCCTATTTCTATTATTATTATTATTTGTATTTAATTTTTTCCACCTATACTTTTTCAGTATTAAGCTTGTTTAAATTACCATGGCCTAACTTTTCATTATTTCCCCATCATTTTTATTTTCCTCATCATTTTCTTCATTATCTTTTAGAGTTAATTCATTATTTATTTTATTTTATTTTTTGTTTTTTACAGTGTTTTGAGACTGCACTTTAAACAATAAATTATTATTATTAATAATTATTATTACTGGGACAAAAAGATCACCATCACTGCTACCATCAAGCTACAAAGGCTATTTGTAAGACTTAGTAAAAACACCACATCAGAAGCCAAATAGCATTTTTTAGGCCTAATAATAAGTAACAAGGTTGAAAGAATAAGATATGTTATTGTTAGTAAGTAAATGTATGTTTTTTTCCGAATTTAAAGCAAGTAACTTTGGCAAAAGCAGCAATGGATTGGAGCTCGCTGCAGCAAATGATTTCTAGCGACGGTGCACTGTTCTACACACAAAACTGGGATCATGCAGTAGGCATCGCTGAAATTTGCTAACTTTCTTGAAACTTTTAGTATGTTCCTGGCATTCGTTTAAGCCCACATAAAAGTCCTACTATCAAAAGCCTACACATTCTGACAGAACGATGGGAGGAAATCTAAACTCAATGGTGATTTTCTCCCACTAACTGTGTAAACTGCTGTTAAAGTAGCCGGACACCACGCTATTCTGCAGTAAACTTTGCCTGAAAGAAGCTAAAACAAATGAAAGGACACCTCACCTCCATTTTGTAAAGACAACGCATCTTAGTAAATAACTTTGCACATTGAACATGAAAGCAGGAAGGACAGGCTGAAAGTAGTGACAAACTCGAATCAGAGTAGCTGCGAGAAAGGGCAGGGGCTCCGCTTAACTGTTGCAAACTTTTTGGATGCACTCTGCTACAAACTTAGTGGTGTCTCGCAGCGCATGTGCAGAATGCATAATAATTCCAATAATGTGGGAGTCCCTTAAGCATATGTTATGTTGCTATCATTGGAAAACTTTCATAGAAATATATGTCAAGAAGAGGTGAAAATGTATGAAAGTCACATTTTTCTATGAACACTGAAGGTGGGGTAATCGGAGCTCGGCTACGCTTGCCTGTCCCTCCGAGGTGAGGAGGCGGAGTGCAGCTCCGGAGGGCCCGCCCCAATTTAAACACTGGTCCTCACTTTATGCCATCATAAGAATCAGATGTTTGTTATTTTTTTTCATAATATTTTGACGTTATTTACAAATGACCAAGTGTCCAAACTCTTTTTTAAAGGGCAATAACTGCAGTAAGTAAGTGAAGGGGAGGGTGCATCTTTTAATTGTAAATAAGAGCCGATATCCACTGACAACCTGTGGGAGTTTAACTTCAAATGATGGACCCAATGACTTACCGTATGTGCATTTATGGAAGTCATGGTGGGTTTTATAATTCGGGTAATTCTCATGATTCCATCTGCATTCTTCGTAGTTGTGGCATAGAAGTATTTCGCTACTGTTATCCACCGTTAAACACTTGATTCCTGAGATGAATGGGAGAAGAGCAATCAACAGTAATGCAACCAAACTAGGATAAGGTACAAACACCATTGATATATGCATCTTATCTTATGTGTCTTTTATTATGCCATTTAAACCTACATATATTCTGTGGGTCAAAAGGCTGAGGTATTAACACAATTAATGCTTAAAATAATTTTAAAAATTCTTACCAGGATGGAACATTGAGCAGGTAGCAGCACTATTTGGAAGTCTTTGTGTGAAACCACACTCCTCATATGAGGAGCATTTGTCTGTACGATTAGATATTTCAAAACACTGCATATCCCCAGATGCTGACAATAGAAAGAATAGATTAGTAGGACCTATGCTATTTTGTACAGATATAAGACCATTACTCATTTGACTAAAAAAGAGATTATGAGGAAATTACCAGTTTCACATTCGTAGTCACCATATTTATTGGGAAATACTTTTGGATTCCAGTTGCAGTTTGCAGGAGTGTTACATATAGCCTTACTCTGATGGTCCTGGCACTTAATTCCTGATTTGAAATCAACGAGAGATGGTTGAAATAAACAAGCTGTTAATCTTCCACATTTAAATCCACCTGTTGACTCTACTGGATTTAAGATTGATCCTTATTTCAACACAGAAATAGATATTAGCTCTTTGTTTCAACTTCTGAACTGGCAAAAAAAAGATACACCTCAAGTTAAGAAATTGAAAAAGGGCTAATCTGAATGTATTCAAAACATGCAGTCAAAAGAGCCAGCAACAAAAGTGCTGTATACTCACCATAAACCCAAGACAATTTGCATGAGCTTATGTTGAGAGGTTTATAGATGAAACCACATGCTTTATGCGAAGAACATGTCAGCTGTGATGATTGAGAACACTGCATGTCTCCAGAAGCTGCAGGACAAACATTTAGATTCCTCTTACATCATGGATACATAGTTTAACTACTAGGAGAATATGAATAGAGCACATTAACATGTTTTAGGTGTAAAGCAAGAAATATTATCAAAGGGCGGAATTCTCCCGTCTCCACTTAAGTCGGTTTTACGCGCGCATATTTTACGCAGTCTTATTTTGCGCGTATTCTCCCCTCTGGAACGTCGCCACACCCCTCGCGCTTAACTCAGAAAAACAGCGCGTAGCCCAACATAGGCGTGATATATGCTAAATGGGGGGATGAGTCTCCGCCAAGTTCATCAGTTGTGGCTACAAAGAAACTATGGAGCATGGATTTTCAGATCAACCATGTGAAAACCTCGGCAGTCCATTGAGATCCAACACTGAACTTTAACTTTGAATTTAAAACCACGTGCCAAAAGTCCTCTTGCAAAAGCATTTCAAAATCGAACCTCCGCTCCTTTTCACAAGCACAAGGCAAGTATTGGAGGTGAGATAATTAGATGGAAACGCGATGTGTCCCTTTGGCGGGAACTCAGCTGAGGGTTTTGGTGCGCAACAGGTTGATTGAAATAATAAACATGATTGAACGTTTTGTTAAAAATGGAGTTTGGCGTGTTGCTTGGACAATTCCGGAAATCAAAAAGTCATTTACAATGCTGATCATTCCCACAGTTAAACAAACACATAGTAGGCCTGTTTGCTGACTTTTAAAAGTGTTTCTCCGCTTCTCTGTACAGCAACGTGACATTAAAATAATTGGAAATATGTGGATCTCAGCTGTCCGTCAGCATATTACACTTAGGCTACATGCATGCTGAAGAATTAACAAGGAAATCGATCGTCATGAAAAAATGGAGACTTTATATTCTGTCGCAGACATGGGAATTAATTGGACATGGGCATGCAATGCCAAGCCAGGACTTAAACGCGCAGCTGATGGGGTGTAATAGAGACCAGAAGCAAAATGCCAAAGACATGCTCTGATATGTAAGCCTACCTTTTACGTTTAGCTGTAATGACATTCAGGAAATATTTTCTGCCTTACAAAATCAGACAACCTGTAGCCTACCTCAGTATGTGGTGGTTTTGTACAAACCCCAACTCCGATGAAGTTGGGACGTTTGGTAAACAGTGAATAAAATCAAAATGCTATCATTTTCAAAACATTCAATCTATTCATTAGATGGAGAATAGTGAAAAGACAACATATTAAGTGTTAAAACCGAGAAAAAATATTGTTTTGGGGGACATATGTACTCATTTCTAATTTGATAAATCCAACATTTAGGGCTAATCAGTTGGGGTTAGTATGTCGGGCATCAGTTCAGAAAGTTGAATAGGTTACATGCACATATGCACGAGTTCCAATAAATCACAAAAGTGGAGGAGTTGAAATAAAAACCCTTTACTTAACGTTGTGGCTACAACATAGTAAAAATGGTGACATTGTTTTTGAATAGGCATACTTTGGGTGGCTGTGAGGACGACTGGAATAGCGGTCTTTGGTCTGACGTGCCTTGTCAATTTAGCCTACTTGTGCATGGTGCAACCTGCAACGAGGTGTTTTTGGTTTTGGTTACCGTCCGTGGAGACAACATGATGATCCTCATACTGATTAATTAATTACCTGCTTTTGTTTGTAAGTTCACCGATATGAGAACATGCTCTGGGCAGCTGGTCATATTTTGTCACAATTAATGTAGGATGTTTATGTGGAACTGTGAATGAATTTCGATTTGAACTCACGCTGACGGTAAGGAACATCAACAAAGCATACTGTGTAACAATATTACATTTTACCTCATAGTGGCGCTTGACCTTACTACAGCCCTTTGATGCGCGTAAAGGCAAACACGCTTAAGTGGACGGGAGAATCCGCTTAGGATTGATTAACATGGGAAACTCCCTGATTTTGGCCTGGCCCCACCCAAAGTGCGCAACTGAAGAAATTGCGCGTAAGCCCCGTTTACTCACTGGCTTGAGTCAGCCTGGAGGCGCTGTTGCGCGCTTTTTTTGACTTAAGCGGGTGGGAGAATTCCGCCCAGAGTGAATTGATCATGACTTCACAGAATTCTGAAGTAAACAAAGAAGGCAAGAAACCCCTGGGGTGTAAAGGCAGTCTATATAAACGGACAACATAATAAATCAACAACTACACAAAAAAAGTAATTACCATGGTTCACCGGGCATTCATATTTACCGGTCACCAATTCAGGAAGTGCTGTACCATTCCAGCTGCAATCTTTAGCATTGTCACAAAGACTGGTATTTTTTTTATTCCAACAGTTGATCTCTGAAATATAAAAGACAAGATTGTTCTAAATACATTAAAAACACCAAGGTGTTGCGCCCTACCGCTTAATGGTAGGGCACTCGTATGCTACGCGGGTCCTTTGCCGACCCTTCCCCGTCTCGCTATCCCAAACATTTCCTGCCTGTTAGGAAGTTAGGTAGGGTCAGTCAGGACACAGACTAGCACAGCACACTTTCACATTCACAACTCGAGGGGGAGACACTTAACCTCTAACCTATGAAAGGTCAGAGGTCAGGGGTCACAGGGGAAGCATTCCCGCAGGCAAGAAGCCTGGCGTTAGGCCGGCTCGCCAGGACGTCGACCAGAGCTTTGGGCTGAGCTTGCTGGACATTGGGCAACCTACACTGCAATTTGTTTGAGATTTTCAGGCGTAATTCCTTGCAGAGAAGTTGAGCTCTGTGTAATACCGGCTTTCGGAGCTTACTTGTTGGAGAATGTTTGACCAGTTCGATGGTGTTGCTGAGGAGCTAGCTCACACCGCTTGAGGACTACTTGAAGCTTTTGGATGTTTTATGAACGACGTGGGGCCTACAGTACACTAGGGATGTTAACCCGTAGCCGTTTAACCGGTAGTTAACCGGATCAACGTTAACCAGTTAATTTTGTCTCTGCCGGTTAACAGCCCTGCCCCCCGGTGCTGCGTTGCATGGAAGGTCGACGTTGAATCTGATGTATGTGTAAATATCTTTAAAAAAAATAAAAACACAACAAGGTGTTAAAAGCCTATAGCAGAATCGTCTAGTACAGTGAGATACTTAAGCCAATTTTTTTCCTGGGTCCATGTGAACGCCCTTTAACGTTTCCGCGCCGTTGGTGTGCATGTACCGTAAGGAGACCTTCGGTTAGGAGACCTTGGAGACTTAAAGGTACACTGTGCAGGAAATGGTCAAAAAAGGTACTGCAACTATGCTGCTCATTGAAACTGGGTTGCCTATTGCCAAATGTGATCTTTTCATGAAAGTTTACTAATAAACTAATATTTTCTATTATGGCCCAAGTAAAGTCATTTTTGCAGCTGAAAATGTCTATTTCTGGAAATTGAAAATGGCGGACCATGGAGAAGATCCCCATTTTCATGTTTGAAAATTGCTTTTTTCCCAGTCATAATCAGTACTTAGAATTTCATGGTGGTGGTAAGTATTCATGAAAAATGTAACATTAGTGAAAATGTAGCATGAATTCTGGAAATAAACAACTTAAATCCCTTTAAGGTTGAGAATAAATTGAGTTCCCTTAGAGCTGTCAATTGCAGTAGTGCACATCTTGTGCAAAGCAAAAACACAAAATATTAATATTAATATTTATTAATTAATTCATTAATTCATTAATTCATTAATTAATATTAATTCTAAATCACCAGAAATGAAACTCCATTGAAAATGAATGGAGTTTTATTTCTGTTGAGTTAGAATTAAACTGGTGAGTTAACACCAAAACGTGGCATGGAAATCTACAGGGTAAATCGAAGAGTGAAGTGTGGGACACCAGGTCAACAAAGAAGAACAGCTGACAGCAAAGCATCAAGGATATCTGGGCTTCCATAACTCCCATGCACTGTTTCTGCCATTGACTTCAATGTTAAACGCATCATGGCCGTTATTAAGTATTGAACGTTGCATGTTATGTAGAAAGTACCAAATTTCAACTGATTTAATGTGACCCGAATTTTGATGAAGAAAATTTTGATTTTATTACAATATTCTAATGATGCGAATTCCCCAATTCATGGGTTTTTCGAGCTGGAAGGCCAACGTATATAAAAAGAAAAAAAATAATGATTGGAATAGTTAAAAAACTGGGCCATGAATCTACAATCCATGACAGTTTAACATTATTATTATGGAAATTATGGAAATAAATCAACTTTTTCATGCTAATCCAATAAAAAGGCCTGGAGCTGTATATGGGGCAGCCGTGGCCTAGTGGTTAGAGAGTTGGTCTTTCAATCTATAGGTTGCAGGTTCGTATCCCCCCTGACCTCTCCCAATATCTCCATCCATTGCTGAAATGCCCTTGAGCAAGGCACCTAACCCCACATTGCTCCAGGGACTGTAAAATGAAAGTGTCAGCTAAGTGCAATGTAATGTAATGTAATGTAATATTGGCTGCCAACATGATTGCCCAATTAAAAGACCATTACAGAGAGGCTGTGTCACTCAGAAGTGAAGATATTGAGGGACTAATTACTGATCCATTACATAGAAAGATTTCATTGTCAAAATTGCAGGCATATAATGCCCATGTCTGTAATGCTAAGTCATGTGTTATCATTGTATGAGTTATGAGATCATGAAATACCCGTTGTCAATAAACATACTATGACACTTCAACAATGACAGCTGTTGAAAAATGAACATAAACACTTGATAAATGCACATGATGCACACATTTAACAGTGTTGCATGTGGCAAATACAATTGTAGATCGACCCAGGACACATGTGAAATTGTCCTCTGATTACAGAATGGAAAATATGTCATCTTTTTTTTTTTTTTAAACGATGGAGTCATGCACTCTCCAGGTTACACGGAGGATGAATATTTCAGCTTGATTTAGTGATCAATCTCAAAGACAATGTATATGATGGTAAGGGGGTGCTGTAGTCTCTTGGTTATGGTCTTCTTACTCATGTGGATGATTAAAATGAATGCTGAATGATATATACCATTTTAAAAAGGCATCCATAGACACTAAGGCATTATACAGTACTTTGGAGTGCAGCCTAAAGATATTGCACAAAAGGATGGCAATTTGCATTCTCTACAATGTTCCAACAGTGTGGTTACATAATAAGAGTAAACAGGTGATAAAATGATCAGCTTGCAGTCAGGATAACAAGAAGGTAAACAAGTTGAATAACACACCTAGATGAGCTGCTGAAAATATCTATTTTTGTATAAAATCATAGCATCAGACAAAGTATTTAACTGCTAAGTTTCTTCCTTTGTCCTGTCCTAAGTCTTATCTAACTTTAAAAAGCATTCATAGCATTCTCCTTCACATCAAGGACAGTGAGGATCGCAAGTTGCAGTTCCACAAGGATACTACCCACGGAATACCAGTTTTTTGAGGGACCCTGCCAGAGCAGGGAATCAACAGTAAGTCATATACCTTAACATATACACATACGACTGTGTGTCCTGTGTATGAGAACATGATCATAACACATGCACTTTAAATACTATATGATTTTCTAAGGAATGAGTCAAATTAAGGAACATTGGCCTGGTGCAGTCAAGTGAAGGTGTTTGATATTTCAAGCATGTATTTGCAAGGCAATTTATTATTTGTCAAAATAAAGGCAAATTTCATACATGTGTGTGACTGACCATTCATCTTGCCATCTGTATTATTTAGTAATTAGGAAGGCAGCAGTTTTCTTGACAATGTGATGCTATAGTAATGCGTACAGTAGTTTAAAGTGTATAGTTTACCTTCCTTGAAGCAATGTTGGATTATACAGTGCCATGAGAAAGTTTGGGTGCCCTTTTGGAAAATCATTACATGGGTATATTTCTCGTTGAGCTTTTACAGTAGCAACTTCATTTTAACATATGTTAAACTGTAGGGAAACAGAAACATTTCAGCAGTGGAAGAATTTTCATAGGTGTTACAGAAACAATTTTATGTGGATTTAAACAAAAATAGGCATGTGCATAAATATGGGCACCCCAAAGACGGTATACCATTAATATGAAGTAGAGCTCACCTTTGCTGATCTAATGGCCTGTGGATACTTGCTATACAAGAAGACAAATTCCAACTGCCTGGTGCTACTGAATAGTTGCCAATTATTCTATCCAGAACCTCTCTAATTCAGTCAGGTTACTCATCTGTCTTCTTTAGACATCCTGGTTCAAATAAATTCATTCTTTTTCAATAATGGTGATACCTCAAGATTGGTATGACCATTTCAAGACATTGTACTTGTCCTTTTGCATGAATTCACTGTTAAATTTTGACCAGTGCAGTGCAATCACTGTCCTGCTGGAAAGTCCACACTTAGCTCAGCCTTAATTTTGTGACTGACACTTGAACATTCTTTTGAAAAATCTGCTATTTGAAAGGAATTAGTGAGGCCCTCAACTGTAATAAGTATTACAGTGTGTATGCGAGCCATGCAGACCTATAGCAGGGTATACTTTAGGCCAGATGTCATAGAATTTATGTGTGCATTTTTTGCCATGTCCACCTCCCATTGTTAAGGTCAAATAACTCAAGCTCAGTCTCATCTGACCACAGAATGATTTTCCAAAATGCTTTTAGCTTGTCCAGATAAGCTTAGCAATTTATTTCTGACGGATACACAGGAAAGCCTTTTTATGCATCACCCATCCAATGAGCGTTTGTCTTGTGAAAAGTATATGTGGAAGGACCCATGTCTGCACTATCTGCAGCTATGGTCTTGTAGTTCTATGGAGGTGTTCTGTAGTGTGCCTGTTACCATTCTTACCATCCTTTACCCAAGCCTTTTTAACTATTTTTCAGCAAACTACATTTTCCTTTCACAAGTACCATTCCTGTGTCTTTTCATGCTTTCCACTGACATGGATTTCCATTTCTGCCTGTGGAGAAACATTGTCCAAGACTTCCAGCTTACTTTGTGTACCTTTCTCATTATTCAGTAATGCATTATCTTTGTTTTAAGTCTGCAAAGAGTTGTCCAGAGTCCACTGTATTGCCACTCTCTAAGACAGAACTTAGGACAAGCCTAGTCTGCTATTATGTATGGTAAATAAAATTTTAATGACCGATCACTGCTGTCTTAGTGACTGAAGGGATTCCTAAGTCATTAAAACCATTTTGTGGTATTAAAAAGCTCTTGTTTCGCAACACCAGAAACAGTGCAGCTCGCCGGCTAGAGTCTATATCCAGCCAGGGCTGGACTGGCCATCTGGCGTATCCCGTGGCCAATCCCGTGGGTCCTCACGTCTAATAATAATAAAAAATGATATACATTATTTTTTTGTCTGTGACGGTAAAAAAAAAAATGACACAGCGGGGCTCATTGGATGCTTCTCTTGAGGCACATTGGCCTAGTCCAATGAAATGCACTGTTTCTCAAAGGCCCGCCCCTCCCTGCAGGCCCTCGCTCGCTCGACCCAACTAGTCTGTGGCCGTGAGTGACTGTGTCAGCAGCATCATCGTTTCGTTGACTTGGATGGTGGCTATTCGGTTAATAAAAACTCTGGTGGTGGAGCGGAGGATACAGGATGCTATATGAAGAAAGAAAGGGCTGGCTATGAAAAGCGCATGGAAAAGCCAAAGAAAAAACTAAATAAAAGAAGACAGAGCAAAATGTGCTAAATCACTGACTTGTCAAAGCTCCGGACCGGTAGCTCTCGTGTGGCCGTGGAAGGTGGTGCATCACGCAGCTCGACCTCAGGTTGGGACAGTGGGGCCACCGGTGCATCAACGAGTGCAAGGTGGTGCAGAATAATGCCGTGTACAGACCAGGAGCGACGGAAGTCGTTATTTCTCTGTGGAGGGCACGCGACCTGCGCTACCAAAGCGAATTCGCCAGGGGTGAAGCTTCCTGAGCGACCAGAGCGAATTTTGAAGATTAAACTAAATCTAATCGCAGGCGAATTCGCTCTGGCGCTGTTCGGCAAAAACCAATCGGAACGGTCATATCTCCGAATGCCCCAGGCTGTCAAGCCAGAGCCGTTATGTGATTAGCTGAATCAAACATGTCAATGCTGCGTCTTGAGTGAATACAGCGAATTCAAAGCGAAACTTCTTCTGCTACCCACGCTACCAGGCAGCATAGTTCGCTCTTGGTCTGGCCACGGCATAAGGCGGAGGAGGAGGCGGCGGGGGTCGGGAGATGGTTCGAGCAGGGGAGGTACAGACGGATACGAGACGTGACCCAGGGAGAGAGAGGTAGCATCCCCCTCAACACACCCAGCTAGCCAATGCATATAGCTATGCGCCGCTTCAGCGTTTCGTAATTTCCCATCCCCTTCATTAGCTGAGACCAAATTGTCATCCTGACTTTATCAAATCAGTCATGAATATTTGTACCCATTTGATAAATCCCCATGCACTTGTCTTGTAATGTTGCGCCAGCACATAGAAATCTTCCATTTGCCTTGAGCTGTCACGAGATGCTGTGTTGAAGTGAAGCTAGTCTCTGCCCTCTACCCAATTACTAGTGGCTGGCCAGGCAGATTAGCTATTCACCGCCTCTGTGTTTTCCCCGTGTAGCCTATTGCCTGAAACTAAAGATGTCGTCCCTCCCCACTCGCTCAAATCAGTCACAAATATGTATTGATTTATTTTCTTAAACTTTTTTGTATTGTTGCGCGAGCATATACAACTTCCATCTCTCTTTACGTGTCAGCTGTCTGTCACAACCACCTGTGCTACTGTGTCTTGTATTACGTGTTTTACGGCGCAGCCCCACTTTCACTTTCTCAAATCCAACAAATATCTTGTTTTAGTCTATTGCTTGTCGTGTCTTTTGCAACTATGGATAGGCTTTTTTATCCATGCAAACACGTTTTGTTCTGGAAAGCATTTAATCATTGGGATGGATGTTTCAATATCTTCATGGTTGAGGCTACGCGGTTTGGACGCTCTAAGGCGTATTGTAGCCTACGTAACGTCATCAACCTCTGTTGGAAGCCTAAGCAATAATAAGCGGTCACTTGGTTTTGTTGTGGTGTAAGGAAGAAAAACCCCACTGACATAATGACAATCTTGGGCTCTTTTGATCAGTGTCGAGCTGCATACAGTTTATGCCTAGACAACAACTAGAAACGTTTTGGTGTGCGTTGGGAAAGGGGGGTGCTAAATGGTGTTGCCATTTAGTAAGCTCACTGACAGTAGCCTATCTGTGGACTGGAGCAATTTGAAGCTGAAACATATACATTTTATTATTATTATATGTGTCCATTTTGCAGTGTGTGTGTGTGTGTGTGTGTGTGTGTGTGTGTGTGTGTGTGTGTGTGTGTGTGTGTGTGTGTGTGTGTGAAATATTGCTTTGCTTAACAAGTTGTGTCTGTGGGACCTGTTTTCAGTTTTTGCACAATGAAATGGTATGAAAACTTGTATATATTGAGATTCACTGGCTAGAAAAATAATCAGGAAAACAAAGTTAGTTGTCCACCTCTCTATCTCCTACCCTCGAACATACTCAGAACTTCATATGCAGGATGAAGGGAACATGAGGGTACTCTGCGACCATCTCCCTAAGAAGGTTATTATGAGTAGATGAAGCATTTTTTCGTGTGAGCTTTTTAATGTAGGCTATATCATATAGGCCCTACGATGTCATAAATACCGATAGGCATCAGTGTCGGGCCCTCAGGCGTCAAAAAGTGCCCGGGCCCTTTTCAGATCCCATTCCAGCCCTGTTTCCAGCCCGAGGACTTTGAAATGAGTAGGCTACCCCTGCACTACGGCATGGACTACTTCACATTAAACTTTTATTATATTATCTCATATAGGCCTATGCACTGAGTAGCCTGCTCGAACCGGACCAAAAGGAAACAGAAAAGACTTGCCTGCATCCTTGCGCGTGTTTTCCCCGCCACACGAGTTCAACAGAATGAAAATGAGCAGCGCAGTCCACTGAAGAGGAAACAAGAACCAACATCCCATTATTTGTTTTAATTTAAATGGTCAATAATGTATTAAATTAGGCCTAGTCTACAATTAACATTTGACTATCCAATTGGGCTTTAAAGGATCGTGTCGACCTTACCAACGGATTGAAGTGAAAGTGAAACCAAATGATCAACTCTTCAATAGGCCTATATGCGATCAATTTAAAATAAAATAAAAAACACCATGTAAAAAGCCTACCTTCATCTGCTCGAACATGTTCAAGCTTGTGAATGGGTTCTTTATGGTAGTGGGCTCTAGCCGGTCGGCAAAATAGGCTGTAAAATCCTACTATGCCTCCACAGACGCGGGGACTGATCGATGACAGACAACACCCCTAGGCTACATTCCCCACAATTTCCCTTCCCCAGGAAAATTAACATTGACCATTCTCTACACAATTTACCAAAGCCTGCTATGACCTACGTTTAAAAAACTAATTAATAGGCTGACTATAGCCCCTAGCCCTACTTCACGACCGTCTCCAACTCTTCCTTCACTATTTTGACATTCGGTGAA